>NW_027423269.1:0-110000 GCF_048934315.1 Petromyzon marinus
GGGTGAGTGAGTGGGTGAGTGGTGGGTGAGTGAGTGGGTGAGTGAGTGAGTGGTGGTGGGTGGGTGAGTGAGTGGATGGGTGAGTGGATGGGTGAGTGGGTGGGTGGGTGGGAGAGTGAGTGGGTGAGTGAGTGGGTGGGTGAGTGGGTGAGTGAGTGAGTGGGTGGGTGAGTGAGTGGGTGAGTGAGTGGGTGAGTGGGTGAGTGGGTGGGTGGGTGAGTGAGTGGGGGAGTGAGTGGGTGGGTGAGTGAGTGAGTGAGTGGGTGAGTGAGGGTGGGTGAGTGGGTGAGTGGGTGGGTGGTGAGTGAGTGAGTGGATGGGTGAGTGAGTGAGTGAGTGGGTGAGTGAGTGAGTGAGTGGGTGGGTGAGTGGGTGAGTGGGTGAGTGAGTGGGTGGGTGGGTGAGTGAGTGGGTGAGTGGGTGGGTGAGTGAGTGGGTGGGTGAGTGGGTGAGTGAGTGGGTGAGTGAGTGGATGAGTGAGTGGGTGAGTGAGTGGGTGAGTGAGTGAGTGAGTGGGTGGGTGGGTGAGTGAGTGAGTGGGTGAGTGGGTGGGTGAGTGGGTGAGTGGGTGGATGGGTGAGTGGGTGGGTGAGTGGAGTGAGTGGGTGGGTGGGTGAGTGAGTGGGTGGGTGGGTGGGTGAGTGCGTGAGTGGGTGAGTGGGTGAGTGGGTGGGTGGGTGAGTGAGTGAGTGGGTGGGTGAGTGAGTGGGTGGGTGAGTGGGTGGGTGAGTGGGTGGGTGGGTGGGTGAGTGAGTGGGTGAGTGGGTGGGTGGGTGAGTGGGTGGGTGGGTGAGTGGGTGGGTGAGTGGGTGGGTGGGTGGGTGGGTGAGTGAGTGGGTGGGTGGGTGAGTGAGTGGGTGGGTGGGTGGGTGAGTGAGTGGGTGGGTGGGTGGGTGAGTGCGTGAGTGGGTGAGTGGGTGAGTGGGTGGGTGGGTGAGTGAGTGAGTGGGTGGGTGAGTGAGTGGGTGGGTGAGTGGGTGGGTGAGTGGGTGGGTGGGTGGGTGAGTGAGTGGGTGAGTGGGTGGGTGGGTGAGTGGGTGGGTGGGTGAGTGGGTGGGTGAGTGGGTGGGTGGGTGGGTGGGTGAGTGAGTGGGTGGGTGGGTGAGTGAGTGGGTGGGTGGGTGGGTGAGTGAGTGGGTGGGTGGGTGGGTGAGTGGGTGGGTGAGTGGGTGGGTGAGTGGGTGGGTGGGTGGGTGAGTGAGTGGGTGGGTGGGTGAGTGAGTGGGTGGGTGGGTGGGTGAGTGGGTGGGTGAGTGGGTGAGTGAGTGGGTGGGTGAGTGAGTGGGTGGGTGGGTGAGTGGGTGGGTGGGTGGGTGAGTGAGTGGGTGGGTGGGTGGGTGAGTGGGTGGGTGAGTGAGTAAGTGAGTGGGTGGGTAAGTGAGTAGGTGGGTGGGTGAGTGAGTGAGTGGGTGAGTGGGTGGGTGAGTGAGTGAGTGGGTAGGTGGGTGGGTGAGTGGTGAGTGAGTGCGTGGGTGAGTGGGTGGGTGAGTGAGTGGGTGGGTGAGTGGGTGAGTGAGTGAGTGAGTGGGTGAGTGGGTGAGTGAGTGGGTGAGTGGGTGGGTGAGTGGGTGGGTGAGTGGGTGGGTGAGTGAGTGGGTGAGTGAGTGGGGGAGTGAGTGGGTGAATGAGTGGGTGAGTGGGTGGGTGGGTGAGTGGGTGGGTGAGTGAGTGAGTGAGTGGGTGGATGGGTGGGTGAGAGAGTGGGTGAGTGAGTGGATGGGTGAGTGGGTGGGTGGTTGGGAGAGTGAGTGGGTGGTGGGTGAGTGAGTGGGTGGGTGAGAGAGTGGGTGGGTGGGTGAGTGAGTGGGTGGGTGGGTGGGTGAGTGGGTGGGTGAGTGGGTGGGTGGGTGGGTGAGTGAGTGAGTGGGTGGGTGGGTGAGTGAGTGGGTGGGTGGGTGGGTGAGTGAGTGGGTGGGTGAGTGGCTGGGTGGGTGAGTGAGTGGGTGGGTGGGTGGGTGAGTGAGTGGGTGGGTGGGTGAGTGAGTGGGTGAGTGAGTGAGTGAGTGGGTGGATGGGTGGGTGAGAGAGTGGGTGAGTGAGTGGATGGGTGAGTGGGTGGGTGGGTGGGAGAGTGAGTGGGTGGGTGGGTGAGTGAGTGGGTGGGTGAGAGAGTGGGTGGGTGGGTGAGTGAGTGGGTGGGTGGGTGGGTGGGTGAGTGAGTGGGTGAGTGGGTGGGTGAGTGGGTGGGTGAGTGAGTGGGTGGGTGAGTGGGTGAGTGAGTGAGTGAGTGGGTGAGTGGGTGAGTGAGTGGGTGAGTGGGTGGGTGAGTGGGTGGGTGAGTGAGTGGGTGGGTGAGTGAGTGGGTGAGTGAGTGGGGGAGTGAGTGGGTGAATGAGTGGGTGAGTGGGTGGGTGGGTGAGTGGGTGGGTGAGTGAGTGAGTGAGTGGGTGGATGGGTGGGTGAGAGAGTGGGTGAGTGAGTGGATGGGTGAGTGGGTGGGTGGGTGGGAGAGTGAGTGGGTGGGTGGGTGAGTGAGTGGGTGGGTGAGAGAGTGGGTGGGTGGGTGAGTGAGTGGGTGGGTGGGTGAGTGGGTGGGTGAGTGGGTGGGTGGGTGGGTGAGTGAGTGAGTGAGTGGGTGGGTGGGTGAGTGAGTGGGTGGGTGGGTGGGTGAGTGAGTGGGTGGGTGAGTGGCTGGGTGGGTGAGTGAGTGGGTGGGTGGGTGGATGGGTGAGTGAGTGGGTGGGTGGGTGAGTGAGTGGGTGAGTGAGTGGGTGAGTGGGTGGGTGGGTGAGTGAGTGGGTGGGTGAGTGAGTGGGCGGGTGGGTGGGTGGGTGGGTGAGTGAGTGAGTGAGTGCGTGAGTGAGTGAGTGGGTGGGTGCGTGAGTGAGTGAGAGAGTGGGTGGGTGGGTGAGTGAGTGGGTGGGTGGGTGGGTGGGTGAGTGAGTGGGTGAGTGGGTGGGTGAGTGGGTGGGTGAGTGAGTGGGTGGGTGAGTGGGTGAGTGAGTGAGTGAGTGGGTGAGTGGGTGAGTGAGTGGGTGAGTGGGTGGGTGAGTGGGTGGGTGAGTGAGTGGGTGGGTGAGTGAGTGGGTGAGTGAGTGGGGGAGTGAGTGGGTGAATGAGTGGGTGAGTGGGTGGGTGGGTGAGTGGGTGGGTGAGTGAGTGAGTGAGTGGGTGGATGGGTGGGTGAGAGAGTGGGTGAGTGAGTGGATGGGTGAGTGGGTGGGTGGGTGGGAGAGTGAGTGGGTGGGTGGGTGAGTGAGTGGGTGGGTGAGAGAGTGGGTGGGTGGGTGAGTGAGTGGGTGGGTGGGTGAGTGGGTGGGTGAGTGGGTGGGTGGGTGGGTGAGTGAGTGAGTGGGTGGGTGGGTGAGTGAGTGGGTGGGTGGGTGGGTGAGTGAGTGGGTGGGTGAGTGGCTGGGTGGGTGAGTGAGTGGGTGGGTGGGTGGATGGGTGAGTGAGTGGGTGGGTGGGTGAGTGAGTGGGTGAGTGAGTGGGTGAGTGGGTGGGTGGGTGAGTGAGTGGGTGGGTGGGTGGGTGAGTGAGTGGGCGGGTGGGTGGGTGGGGTGAGTGAGTGAGTGAGTGCGTGAGTGAGTGAGTGGGTGGGTGCGTGAGTGAGTGAGCGGGTGGGTGGGTGGGTGAGTGGGTGAGTGAGCGAGTGAGTGGGTGAGTGGGTGGGTGAGTGGGTGAGTGAGTGGGTGAGTGGGTGGGTGAGTGGGTGAGTGAGTGGGTGAGTGGGTGGGTGAGTGGGTGAGTGGGTGAGTGGGTGGGTGAGTGGGTGGGTGGGTGAGTGGGTGAGTGGGTGAGTGAGTGAGTGAGTGGGTGGGTGGGTGAGTGAGTGGGTGGGTGGGTGAGTGAGTGGATGAGTGGGTGAGTGGGTGGGTGGGTGAGTGAGTGGGTGGGTGGGTGGGTGAGTGAGTGGGCGGGTGGGTGAGTGAGTGGGCGGGTGGGTGGGTGGGTGGGTGGGTGAGGGGGTGGGTGAGTGGGTGGGTGGGTGAGTGGGTGGGTGAGTGGGTGGGAGAGTGGGTGGGTGGGTGAGAGAGTGGGTGAGTGGGTGAGAGAGTGGGTGGGTGAGTTGGTGGGTGAGTGGGTGAGTGAGTGAGTGGGTGAGTGGGTGAGTGAGTGGGTGGGTGGGTGAGTGGGTGGGAGAGTGGGTGGGTGGGTGGGAGAGTGAGTGGGTGAGTGAGTGGGTGGGTGAGTGGGTGAGTGAGTGAGTGGGTGGGTGAGTGAGTGGGTGAGTGAGTGGGTGAGTGGGTGAGTGGGTGAGTGAGTGGGGGAGTGAGTGGGTGGGTGAGTGAGTGGGTGGGGGTGAGTGGGTGAGTGGGTGGGTGGGTGAGTGGGTGAGTGGGTGGGTGAGTGGGTGGGTGGGTGGGTGAGTGAGTGAGTGGGTGGGTGAGTGAGTGGGTGAGTGAGTGAGTGGGTGGGTGGGTGGGTGAGTGAGTGGATGGGTGAGTGGATGGGTGAGTGGGTGGGTGGGTGGGTGGGTGGGTGAGTGAGTGAGTGGGTGGGTGAGTGGGTGAGTGAGTGAGTGGGTGGGTGAGTGAGTGGGTGAGTGAGTGGGTGAGTGGGTGGGTGCGTGAGTGAGTGGGTGAGAGAGTGGGTGAGTGAGTGGGTGAGTGGGTGGGTGAGTGAGTGGGTGAGTGAGTGAGTGGGTGGGTGGGTGAGTGAGTGGATGGGTGAGTGGATGGGTGAGTGGGTGGGTGGGTGGGAGAGTGAGTGGGTGAGTGAGTGGGTGGGTGAGTGGGTGAGTGAGTGAGTGGGTGGGTGAGTGAGTGGGTGAGTGAGTGGGTGAGTGGGTGAGTGGGTGGGTGGGTGAGTGAGTGGGGGAGTGAGTGGGGTGGGTGAGTGAGTGGGTGGGTGAGTGAGTGGGAGTGAGTGGGTGAGTGAGTGAGTGGGTGAGTGGGTGAGTGGGTGGGTGGGTGGGTGAGTGAGTGAGTGAGTGGGTGAGTGAGTGAGTGAGTGGGGTGAGTGAGTGAGTGGGTGGGTGAGTGGATGAGTGGGTGAGTGAGTGGGTGGGTGGGTGAGTGAGTGGGTGAGTGGGTGGGTGAGTGAGTGGGTGGGTGAGTGGGTGAGTGAGTGGGTGAGTGAGTGGATGAGTGAGTGGGTGAGTGAGTGGGTGAGTGAGTGAGTGAGTGGGTGGGTGGGTGAGTGAGTGAGTGGGTGAGTGGGTGGGTGAGTGGGTGAGTGGGTGGATGGGTGAGTGGGTGGGTGAGTGGGTGGGTGGGTGGGTGAGTGAGTGGGTGGGTGGGTGGGTGAGTGCGTGAGTGGGTGAGTGGGTGAGTGGGTGGGTGGGTGAGTGAGTGAGTGGGTGGGTGAGTGGGTGGGTGAGTGGGTGGGTGAGTGGGTGGGTGAGTGGGTGGGTGAGTGAGTGGGTGAGTGGGTGGGTGGGTGGGTGAGTGGGTGGGTGGGTGAGTGGGTGGGTGAGTGGGTGGGTGGGTGGGTGGGTGAGTGAGTGGGTGGGTGGGTGAGTGAGTGGGTGGGTGGGTGGGTGAGTGAGTGGGTGGGTGGGTGGGTGAGTGGGTGGGTGAGTGGGTGGGTGAGTGGGTGGGTGGGTGGGTGAGTGAGTGGGTGGGTGGGTGAGTGAGTGGGTGGGTGGGTGGGTGAGTGGGTGGGTGAGTGGGTGAGTGAGTGGGTGGGTGAGTGAGTGGGTGGGTGGGTGAGTGGGTGGGTGGGTGGGTGAGTGAGTGGGTGGGTGGGTGGGTGAGTGGGTGGGTGAGTGAGTAAGTGAGTGGGTGGGTGAGTGAGTAGGTGGGTGGGTGAGTGAGTGAGTGGGTGAGTGGGTGGGTGAGTGAGTGAGTGGTGGGTGAGTGGGTGAGTGAGTGCGTGGGTGAGTGAAGTGAGTGGGTGAGTGAGTGAGTGGGTTGGTGAGTGGGTGAGTGGGTGGGTGAGTGGGTGGGTGAGTGAGTGGGGGTGGGTGGGTGAGTGAGTGGGTGAGTGAGTGAGTGAGTGAGTGAGTGAGTGAGTGGTGAGTGGGTGAGTGAGTGGGTGGGTGAGTGGGTGGGAGAGTGAGTGGGTGGGTGAGTGGGTGAGTGAGTGAGTGAGTGGGTGGGTGAGTGGGTGGGTGCATGAGTGGGTGGGTGGGTGGGTGAGTGGGTGGGTGGGTGAGTGAGTGGGTGAGTCGGTGGGTGAGTGGGTGAGTGAGTGCGTGGGTGAGTGGTGAGTGAGTGAGTGGGTGGGTGGGTGGGTGAGTGGGTGAGTGAGTGGGTGGGTGAGTGAGTGGGTGGGTGAGTGAGTGGGTGAGTGAGTGAGTGAGTGAGCGGGTGGGTGGGTGAGTGGGTGGGTGAGTGGGTGAGTGAGTGGGTGGGTGGGCGAGTGGGTGGATGAGTGGGTGAGTGAGTGGGTGGGTGAGTGGGTGGGTGAGTGGGTGAGTGAGTGAGTGAGTGGGTGGATGAGTGGGTGGGTGAGTGAGTGGGTGAGTGGGTGGGTGGGTGGGTGAGTGAGTGAGTGGGTGAGTGAGTGGGTGAGTGGGTGAGTGAGTGTAGGGGCAAGTGCTGCTAGTAGCAAGTAGCACCACCTATGATGCACACACAGACAAAGCTCCCCCAGGTAACCTCTAGCAGGGCTGTAGGGGCAAGTGCTGCTAGTAGCACCACCTAAGATGCACACACAGACAAAGCTCCCCCAGGTAACCTCTAGCAGGGCTGTAGGGGCAAGTGTTGTTGGTAGTCACGAGTTGACAGAGCCAGGTAGCTTCCACACAGGAGCAGCGCCATGGTGGCTAGGAGATGTTGACTACCTCGCCTGGTATACAGGAGGTCGTGGGTTCGATACCGGACCCTGTGAGATGCTGACTACCTCGCCTGGTCTACAGGAGGTCGTGGGTTCAATCCCGGACCCTGTGAGATGTTAACTACCTCGCCTCGTATACAGGAGGTCGTGGGTTCGATACCGGACCCTGTGAGATGTTGACTACCTCGCCTCGTATACAGGAGGTCGTGGGTTCGATACCGGACCCTGTGAGATGTTGACTACCTCGCCTCGTATACAGGAGGTCGTGGGTTCGATACCGGACCCTGTGAGATGTTGACTACCTCGCCTCGTCTACAGGAGGTCGTGGGTTCGATACCGGACCCTGTGAGATGTTGACTACCTCGCCTGGTATACAGGAGGTCGTGGGTTCGATACCGGACCCTGTGAGATGTTGACTACCTCGCCTCGTATACAGGAGGTCGTGGGTTCAATCCCGGACCCTGTGAGATGTTGACTACCTCGCCTCGTATACAGGAGGTCGTGGGTTCAATCCCGGACCCTGTGAGATGTTGACTACCTCGCCTCGTATACAGGAGGTCGTGGGTTCGATACCGGACCCTGTGAGATGTTGACTACCTCGCCTCGTATACAGGAGGTCGTGGGTTCAATCCCGGACCCTGTGAGATGTTGACTACCTCGCCTCGTATACAGGAGGTCGTGGGTTCAATCCCGGACCCTGTGAGATGTTGACTACCTCGCCTCGTATACAGGAGGTCGTGGGTTCAATCCCGGACCCTGTGAGATGTTGACTACCTCGCCTCGTATACAGGAGGTCGTGGGTTCAATCCCGGACCCTGTGAGATGTTGACTACCTCGCCTCGTATACAGGAGGTCGTGGGTTCAATCCCGGACCCTGTGAGATGTTGACTACCTCGCCTGGTCTACAGGAGGTCGTGGGTTCGATACCAGACCCTGTGAGATGTTAACTACCTCGCCTCGTATACAGGAGGTCGTGGGTTCGATACCGGACCCTGTGAGATGTTGACTACCTCGCCTCGTATACAGGAGGTCGTGGGTTCAATCCCGGACCCTGTGAGATGTTGACTACCTCGCCTCGTATACAGGAGGTCGTGGGTTCAATCCCGGACCCTGTGAGATGTTGACTACCTCGCCTCGTATACAGGAGGTCGTGGGTTCAATCCCGGACCCTGTGAGATGTTGACTACCTCGCCTCGTATACAGGAGGTCGTGGGTTCAATCCCGGACCCTGTGAGATGTTGACTACCTCGCCTCGTATACAGGAGGTCGTGGGTTCGATACCGGACCCTGTGAGATGTTGACTACCTCGCTTGGTCTACAGGAGGTCGTGGGTTCGATACCGGACCCTGTGAGATGTTGACTACCTCGCCTGGTATACAGGAGGTCGTGGGTTCGATACCAGACCCTGTGAGATGTTGACTACCTCGCCTGGTCTACAGGAGGTCGTGGGTTCGATACCGGACCCTGTGAGATGTTGACTACCTCGCCTCGTATACAGGAGGTCGTGGGTTCAATCCCGGACCCTGTGAGATGTTGACTACCTCGCCTCGTATACAGGAGGTCGTGGGTTCAATCCCGGACCCTGTGAGATGTTGACTACCTCGCCTCGTATACAGGAGGTCGTGGGTTCGATACCGGACCCTGTGAGATGTTGACTACCTCGCTTGGTCTACAGGAGGTCGTGGGTTCGATACCGGACCCTGTGAGATGTTGACTACCTCGCCTGGTATACAGGAGGTCGTGGGTTCGATACCGGACCCTGTGAGATGTTGACTACCTCGCCTGGTATACAGGAGGTCGTGGGTTCGATACTGGACCCTGTGAGATGTTGACTACCTCGCCTGGTATACAGGAGGTCGTGGGTTCGATACCAGACCCTGTGAGATGTTGACTACCTCGCATGGTCTACAGGAGGTCTCTGTGTGTGTGTGTATCTGTGTGTCTGTGTGTGTGTGTGAGTGTGAGAGTCTTTGTGTGTGAGTGTGTGAGAGTCTCTGTGTGTGTGTGTGACTGTCTGTGTGTGTGTATCTGTGTGTGTGTGTCTGTGTGTGTGTGTCTGTGTGTGTGTGACTGTGTGTGTGTGACTGTGTGTGTATATGTGTGTGTGTGAGTGTGTGTATCTGTGTGTGTGTGTGAGTGTGTGAGTCTCTGTGTGTATGTGTGTGTGTGTGTCTGTGTGTGTGTGTGAGTGTGTGAGTGTGTGAGTGTGTGTGTGTGAGTCTCTGTGTGTATGTGTGTGTGTGTGTCACTGTGTGTGGGTATCTGTGTGTGTGTGTGTGAGTGTGTGTATCTGTGTGTGTGTGAGTGTGTGAGTCTCTGTGTGTATGTGTGTGTGTCTGTGTGTGTGTGTGAGTGTGTGAGTGTGTGTGAGTCTCTGTGTGTATGTGTGTGTGTCACTGTGTGTGGGTATCTGTGTGTGTGTGAGTGTGTGTATCTGTGTGTGTGTGTGAGTCTCTGTGTGTATGTGTGTGTGTGTCTGTGTGTGAGAGTCTCTGTGTGTGTGTGTGTATCTCTGTGAGTGTGTGTGAGTGAGTGTGTGTGTCTGAGTGTGTATGTGTGTGTGTCTGTGTGTGTGTGTGAGAGTCTCTGTGTGTGTGAGTGTGTGTGTGTATCTCTGTGTGTCTGTGTGTGTGTGTGAGAGTCTCTGTGTGTGTGAGAGTCTCTGTGTGTCTGTGTGTGTGTGAGAGTCTCTGCGTGTGTGTGTGAGAGTCTGTGTGAGTGTGTGTGAGTCTGTGTGTGTGTGAGTCTGTGTGTGTGTATCTCTGTGAGTGTGTGTGAGTGAGTGAGAGTCTCTGTGTGTCTGTGTGTGTCTGTGTGTGTGTGAGTCTCTGTGTGTATGTGTGTGTATCTGTGTGTGTGTCTGTGTGTGTGTGTGACTGTGTGTGTGTGTGTATCTCTGTGAGTGTGTGTGAGTGAGTGAGAGTCTCTGTGTGTCTGAGTGTGTATGTGTGTGTGTCTGTGTGTGTGTGTGAGAGTCTCTGTGTGTCTCTGTGAGTGTGTGTGTGTGAGAGTCTCTGTGTGTCTCTGTGAGTGTGTGTGAGTGTGTGTGTGAGAGTCTCTGTGTGTGTGTGAGTCTGTGTGTGTGTGTGAGAGTCTCTGTGTGTGTCTGTGTGTGTGTGTGAGTGTCTCTGTGTGTGTGTGTGTGTATCTCTGTGTGTGTGTGTGTGTGAGAGTCTCACACGACAGGGAAGACACGTGGGTATCTGTGTGTGTATGTGTGTGTGTGTGAGTGTGTGTGTGTGTATGTGTGTGTGTGTGTGAGAGTCTGTGTGTGTGTGTGACTGTGTGTGTGTGAGTCTGTGTGTGTGTATCTGTGTGTCTGTGTGTGTGTGTGTGTGTGTCTGTGTGAGAGTCTCTGTGTGTGTGTGAGAGTCTGTGTGTGTGTGTGTGTGAGTCTCTGTGTGTGTGTGTGAGTCTCTGTGTGAGTGTGTGAGAGTCTGTGTGTGTGTGTGTGTGAGAGTGTGTCTGTGTGAGAGTCTCTGTGAGTGAGTGAGAGTCTCACACGACAGGGAAGACACGTGGGTATCTGTGTGTGTATGTGTGTGTGTGTGAGAGTCTCTGTGTGTGTGTGTGTGTATCTCTGTGTGTCTGTGTGTGTGTGTGAGAGTCTCTGTGTGTGTGAGAGTCTCTGTGTGTCTGTGTGTGAGTCTGTGTGTGTGTGAGTCTGTGTGTGTGTATCTCTGTGAGTGTGTGTGAGTGAGTGAGAGTCTCTGTGTGTCTGTGTGTGTCTGTGTGTGTGTGAGTCTCTGTGTGTATGTGTGTGTATCTGTGTGTGTGTCTGTGTGTGTGTGTGACTGTGTGTGTGTGTGTATCTCTGTGAGTGTGTGTGAGTGAGTGAGAGTCTCTGTGTGTCTGTGTGTGTCTGTGTGTGTGTGAGTCTCTGTGTGTATGTGTGTGTATCTGTGTGTGTGTCTGTGTGTGTGTGTGACTGTGTGTGTGTGTGTATCTCTGTGAGTGTGTGTGAGTGAGTGAGAGTCTCTGTGTGTCTGTGTGTGTCTGTGTGTGTGTGAGTCTCTGTGTGTATGTGTGTGTATCTGTGTGTGTGTCTGTGTGTGTGTGTGACTGTGTGTGTGTGTATCTCTGTGAGTGTGTGTGAGTGAGTGAGAGTCTCTGTGTGTCTGAGTGTGTATGTGTGTGTGTCTGTGTGTGTGTGTGAGAGTCTCTGTGTGTCTCTGTGAGTGTGTCTGTGTGTGTATCTCTGTGTGTGTGTGTGTGAGTCTCTGTGTGTGTGAGTGTGTGTGTGAGAGTCTCTGTGAGTCTGTGTGAGTGTGAGAGTCTCTGTGAGTCTGTGTGTGTGTGTGACTGTGTGTGTGTCTGTGTATCTCTGTGAGTGTGTGTGAGTGTGTGTGAGAGTCTCTGTGAGTGTGTGTGAGTGTGTGTGTGTATCTCAAGGCCTATGATACCATCAGTCAAGGCCTATGATACCATCAGTAGGCCTGGGCTCTGGGTCGTTCTTCGTGCTTTTGGAGTACCTGACCCTCTGCTCACGATCATTAAGGACCATCATGATGGTGAGCGGGCCCGGGTAAAACTACGTGGTCGGGAGTCAGAGCCATTCCCTGTACACCTTGGGGTGCGACAGGGATGTCCTCTGGCTCCCACATTATTTAACATCTATTTTGACCACGTAGTTCGTGAAGCCTTCAATAGCTGTACCGGGGGAATCTCCATATGGTACAGATATAATGGGAGGCTAATCGATGCCCGGGTGCGGTCAAGGGATGGCTCCCTATTGCTCAACCACGTTATGTATGCTGATGACTTGGTAATAGCTGCTCAGTCAGAGGAGGAGTTGGAGACGCTGCTGCTGAGACTGGAGCGTGCCACTAAGAGGTGGGGCCTTACCATCAGCCCCACCAAAACTAAGCACCTGCCTGGGTATTTTGTACCATCGGACACTCCACCCCCACAACTCCCAATCGGTGATGGGGCAGTTGTGGAGAGAGTGGAGAGTTTCCCATACCTGGGCAGTGTGCTTATGACTGGCTCCAGTTTAACAGCAGAGGTCTCACTCCGAATCAGTCGAGCGGCAATATCTTTTCATCGGTTGCGTAACGCTGTGTGGAAGCTACCTGGTCTGTCGCTCCGCACTAAGCTTCAGGTCTTCTCGGCCACGGTCATTCCCTCCCTTCTCTACGCTTGCGAAACGTGGACCCCCCTAATGGAACATCTTCGCCGGTTAGAAACATTTAGGCTGGCCTGCCTACGATCCATCCTGGGTTTAACCAGACTGGATTGTGTGAGGAGCTCACAAATCCTTGAAAGATCTGGGCAGGGTCCCATCGGTGAGCTCCTCCGGCAGGCAAGGCTGCGATGGCTGGGTCATGTAGCCCGCATGCCCAGCCACCGCATGCCGAAACAGCTTTTGTTTGGCCGGATTGAGGGGGCTAAGCGGGCGCGGCACGGGCTAGAGAAGAGATGGAGTGATGTGGTACAGGAGGACGTGGAGCTGAGTGGACTTGCCGATGACTGGTACCAGCGGTGTCAAGATCGGCCTCTGTGGAGGAGGCTCGTGAAGGATGCTACTGGGCAGTTGGAGGCAGTCGCCCTCCAACAACAACGGAGGGCGGAGGAGCGACGCTCACAACAGCGAGCGGAGCGCCGGGTGGCTAAAGCACAGCAGGTTGGCACAGTAGGGGGCACAGGTGGTGCATCAGCCAGTCATCTCAGTCAGTCGACCCGTGGCACCTGGGTCTGCCCCGTGACCTCCTGCCAGCAGGCGTTCGACACTTCACGTGGCCTCAGGGTGCACATAGCCTGGCACAAGCGTCGTGGTGACGTCACCGCCACTTAGTGGCGAATGGCGGTTGTTGTTGTTGTTGTGTATCTCTGTGTGTGTGTGTCTGTGTTTCTGTGTGTGTGAGTGTGTGAGTGTGTCTCTGTGTGTGTGTGAGTCTGTGTGTGTCTGTGTGTGTGTCTGTGTGTGTGTGTGTGAGTCTGTGTGTGTGTGTGTGTGAGTCTGTGTGTGTGTGTGTGTGAGTGTGTCTGTGTGTGTGTGTGTGTGAGTGTGTCTGTGTGTGTGTGTGTGAGTGTGTCTGTGTGTGTGTGTGTGAGAGTCTCACACGACAGGGAAGACACGTGGGTATCTGTGTGTGTATGTGTGTGTGTGTGAGTCTCTGTGTGTGTGTGTGTGTGAGAGTCTCTGTGTGTGTGAGTGTGTGTGTGTGAGTCTCTGTGAGTCTGTGTGAGTGTGTGTGAGTGTGTGAAAGTCTCTGTGTGTGTGTGTGAGAGTCTCTGTGTGTCTGTGTGTGAGTGTGTGTGTGAGTGTGTCTGTGTGTGTATGTGTGTGAGAGTCTCTGTGTGTGAGAGTCTCTGTGTGTGTGTGAGTCTGTGTGTGTGTGTGTGAGAGTCTCTGTGTGTGTGTGAGTGTGTGTGAGTGTGTGAGAGTCTCTGTGTGTGAGAGTCTCTGTGTGTGTGTGTGAGAGTCTCTGTGTGTGTGTGAGTGTGAGTCTCTGTGTGTGTGAGTGTCTGTGTGTGTCTGTGTGTGTGTGTGAGTGTGTGAGAGTCTCTGTGTGTGTCTGTGTGTGTGTGTGAGTGTGAGTGTCTCTGTGTGTGTGTGTGTGAGTCTGAGTGTGTGTGAGTCTGTGTGTGAGTGTGTCTCTGTGTGTGTCTGTGTGTGAGTGTGTGAGAGTCTGTGTGTGTGTGACTGTGTGTGAGTGTGTGTGTGTGACTGTGTGTGAGTGTGAGAGTCTCACACGACAGGGAAGACACGTGGGAACACGAGGCTCGCCTCTCTGTGAGTCTGTGTGTGAGTGTGTGAGTGAGAGTCTCTGTGTGTGTGTGAGAGTCTCTGTGAGTCTGTGTGTGTGTGTGTGAGTGTGTCTGTGTGTGTGTGTGAGTGTGTGTGTGAGAGTCTCTGTGTGAGTGTGTGTGAGTCTGTGTGTGTATCTCTGTGAGTGTGAGTGTGTGAGTGTGAGTGTGTGAGAGTCTCACACGACAGGGAAGACACGTGGGAACACGAGGCTCGCCTCTCTGTGTGAGTCTGTGTGTGTGTGTGTGTGAGTGTGTGTGTGAGAGTGTGTGAGTGTGTGTGTGAGTGTGTGTGTGAGTGTGTGTGTGAGTGTGTGAGTGTGTGTGTGAGTGTGTGTGTATGTGAGAGTCTCACACGACAGGGAAGACACGTGGGAACACGAGGCTCGCCTCTCTGTGTGAGTCTGTGTGTGTGTGTGACTGTGTGTGTGAGTGTCTCTGTGTGTGTGTGTGTGAGTGTGTATCTCTGTGTGTGTGAGTGTGTGAGTGTGTGAGGGTCTCACACGACAGGGAAGACACGTGGGAACACGAGGCTCGCCTCTCTGTGTGTGAGTGTCTGTGTGTGTCTGTGTGAGTGTATCTCTGTGTGTCTCTGTGTGTGTGTGTCTCTGTGTGTGTGTGTGTGTGAGTCTGTGTGTGTGAGTGTCTCTGTGAGTGTGAGAGTCTCACACGACAGGGAAGACACGTGGGAACACGAGGCTCGCCTCTCTGTGTGTGTGTGTGTGAGAGTCTGTGTGTGTGTGAGTCTCTGTGTGTGTGTGAGTGTGTGTCTGTGTGTATCTCTGTGTGTGTGTGACACTCACACGACAGGGAAGACACGTGGGAACACGAGGCTCGCCTCTCTGTGAGTGTGTGTGTGAGTGTGTGAGTGTCTGTGTGAGTGTGTGAGTGTGTGTGTGTCTGTGTGTGTGTGTGAGTGTGTGTGAGAGTCTCTGTGAGTGTCTCACACGACAGGGAAGACACGTGGGAACACGAGGCTCGCCTCTCTGTGTGTGTGACTGTGTGTGTGTGTGTGAGTGTGTGTGTGTGTGACTGTGTGTGTGTGTGAGAGTCTCACACGACAGGGAAGACACGTGGGAACACGAGGCTCGCCTCTCTGTGTGTGTGACTGTGTGTGTGTGTGTGAGTGTGTGTGTGTGTGTCTGTGTGTGTGTGTGAGAGTCTCACACGACAGGGAAGACACGTGGGAACACGAGGCTCGCCTCTCTGTGAGTGTGTGTGTGAGTGTGTGTGTGAGTGAGTGTGTGAGTGTGTGAGTGTATCTCTGTGTGACTGTGTATGTGTGTGTGACACTCACACGACAGGGAAGACACGTGGGAACACGAGGCTCGCCTCTCTGTGAGTGTGTGTGTGAGTGTGTGTGTGTGTTTCTGTGTGTGTGTGTGTGAGTGTATGTGTGTCTGTGTGTGTGTGTCTGTGTGTGTGTGTATGTGTGTCTGTGTGTGTGAGTCTCTGTGTGTGTGTGTGTGACTGTGTGTGTGAGTGTGAGAGTCTCACACGACAGGGAAGACACGTGGGAACACGAGGCTCGCCTCTCTGTGTGTGAGTGTGTGTGTGTGAGTGTGTGTATGACTGTGTGTATCTCTGTGTGAGTGTGTGAGTGTGTGACACTCACACGACAGGGAAGACACGTGGGAACACGAGGCTCGCCTCTCTGTGTGTGAGTGTGTGTGTGTGAGTGTGTGTATGACTGTGTGTATCTCTGTGTGAGTGTGTGAGTGTGTGACACTCACACGACAGGGAAGACACGTGGGAACACGAGGCTCGCCTCTCTGTGAGTGTGTGTGTCTGTGTGTGTGTGTGAGTGTGTGAGTGTGTGTGTGTATCTCTGTGAGTGTGTGTGAGTGTGTGTGTGAGTGAGTGTGTGAGTGTGTGAGTGTATCTCTGTGTGAGTGTGTGACACTCACACGACAGGGAAGACACGTGGGAACACGAGGCTCGCCTCTCTGTGTGTGTGTGTGTGAGTGTGTGTGTGTGAGTGTGTGTGACTGTGTGAGTGTGTGTGACACTCACACGACAGGGAAGACACGTGGGAACACGAGGCTCGCCTCTCTGTGAGTGTATGTGTCTGTGTGAGAGTGTGTGTGTGTCTGTGAGTGTGTCTCTGTGTGTGTGTGTATCTCTGTGTGTCTCACACGACAGGGAAGACACGTGGGAACACGAGGCTCGCCTCTCTGTGTGTGTGTGAGTGTGTGAGTCTCTGTGTGTGAGTGTGAGTGTGTGTGTATGTGTGTGTGACACTCACACGACAGGGAAGACACGTGGGAACACGAGGCTCGCCTCTCTGTGTGTGAGTGTGTGTGTGTGAGTGTGTGTATGACTGTGTGTATCTCTGTGTGAGTGTGTGAGTGTGTGACACTCACACGACAGGGAAGACACGTGGGAACACGAGGCTCGCCTCTCTGTGTGTGAGTGTGTGTGTGTGAGTGTGTGTATGACTGTGTGTATCTCTGTGTGAGTGTGTGAGTGTGTGACACTCACACGACAGGGAAGACACGTGGGAACACGAGGCTCGCCTCTCTGTGAGTGTGTGTGTCTGTGTGTGTGTGTGAGTGTGTGAGTGTGTGTGTGTATCTCTGTGAGTGTGTGTGAGTGTGTGTGTGAGTGAGTGTGTGAGTGTGTGAGTGTATCTCTGTGTGAGTGTGTGACACTCACACGACAGGGAAGACACGTGGGAACACGAGGCTCGCCTCTCTGTGTGTGTGTGTGTGAGTGTGTGTGTGTGAGTGTGTGTGACTGTGTGAGTGTGTGTGACACTCACACGACAGGGAAGACACGTGGGAACACGAGGCTCGCCTCTCTGTGAGTGTATGTGTCTGTGTGAGAGTGTGTGTGTGTCTGTGAGTGTGTCTCTGTGTGTGTGTGTATCTCTGTGTGTCTCACACGACAGGGAAGACACGTGGGAACACGAGGCTCGCCTCTCTGTGTGTGTGTGAGTGTGTGAGTCTCTGTGTGTGAGTGTGAGTGTGTGTGTATGTGTGTGTGACACTCACACGACAGGGAAGACACGTGGGAACACGAGGCTCGCCTCTCTGTGTGTGAGTGTGTGTGTGTGAGTGTGTGTATGACTGTGTGTATCTCTGTGTGAGTGTGTGAGTGTGTGACACTCACACGACAGGGAAGACACGTGGGAACACGAGGCTCGCCTCTCTGTGTGTGAGTGTGTGTGTGTGAGTGTGTGTATGACTGTGTGTATCTCTGTGTGAGTGTGTGAGTGTGTGACACTCACACGACAGGGAAGACACGTGGGAACACGAGGCTCGCCTCTCTGTGAGTGTGTGTGTCTGTGTGTGTGTGTGAGTGTGTGAGTGTGTGTGTGTATCTCTGTGAGTGTGTGTGAGTGTGTGTGTGAGTGAGTGTGTGAGTGTGTGAGTGTATCTCTGTGTGAGTGTGTGACACTCACACGACAGGGAAGACACGTGGGAACACGAGGCTCGCCTCTCTGTGTGTGAGTGTGAGAGTCTCTGTGAGTGTGTGTGTGAGTCTGTGAGTGTCTGTGTGTGAGAGTCTCTGTGTGTGTGTGTGTGACTGTGTGTGTGTGTGAGAGTCTCACACGACAGGGAAGACACGTGGGAACACGAGGCTCGCCTCCGCCAGGTACTCGTAGAGGACTCGCTGCTCAAACTCATCCTGCGTGTACTTCACCAGCGTCGCCTGCACACACACAGTGACACACACACACACATACATACACACAGACACACACAGACACATACACACACACACACACACAGACACACACACACACACAGACACACACACACACACATACAGACACACACATACACACACAGACACACACACAGACACACACACACATATACACACACACATATACACACACACATACACATGCAGACACACACACAGACACACACACAGTCACACACACACACATACACAGACACACACACACACAGACACAGACACACACACAAACACACACAGAGAAGTGAGGCATTGGGTGATGAAGTGGTGAGTGTAGTGGTGAGTGAGTGGTGTGTGGTGAGTGTGGTGAGCGTGTGGGGTGAGTGTGTGGTGAGTGAGTGGTGAGTGAGTGGTGAGTGTGTGGTGAGTGTGTGGTGAATGAGTGGTGAGTGTGTGGTGAGTGTGTGATGAGCATGTGGGTGAGCGTGAGGTGAGCGTGTGGTGGGCGTGTGGTGAGCGTGAGTGTGAGCGTGTAGTGAGTGTGTGGTGAGTGTGTGATGAGCATGTGGGTGAGTGTGTGGTGAGCGTGTGGTGAGCATGTGGGTGAGTGTGTGGTGAGCGTGTGGTGAGTGTGTGGTGAGTGTGTGCTGAGCATGTGGGTGAGTGTGTGGTGAGCGTGTGGGTGAGCGTGTGGGCGAGCGTGTGGGTGAGCGTGTGGGCGAGTGTGTGGGTGAGCGTGTGGTGAGCATGTGGGTGAGCGTGTGGTGAGCGTGTGGTGAGCGTGTGATGAGTGAGTGGTGAGCGTGTGGTGAGCGTGACGCTCACCAACACGGTGAGCGTGTAGTGAGCGTGTGGTGAGCGTGTGGGTGAGCGTGTGGGCGAGCGTGTGGGTGAGCGAGTGGGTGAGCGAGTGGGTGAGCGTGTGGCGAGCGTGGTTGTGAGTGGTGGTGAGTGTGGTGGTGAGCATGTGGCGAGCGTGTGGTGAGCGTGTGGTGAGCGTGTGGTGAGTGTAGTGGTGAGTGTGGTGATGAGTGTGGTTGTGAGTGGTGGTGAGTGTGGTGATGAGTGAGTGGTGAGTGTGGTGGTGAGCGTGTGGCGAGCGTGGTTGTGAGTGGTGGTGAGCGTGGTGGTGAGCGTGTGGTGAGCGTGACGCTCACCAGCACGGTGAGTGTGGTTGTGAGTGGTGGTGAGTGTGGTGGTGAGTGTAGTGGCGAGTGTGGTTGTGAGTGGTGGTGAGTGTGGTGGTGAGTGTGGTGGTGAGTGTGGTTGTGAGTGGTGGTGAGTGTGGTTGTGAGTGGTGGTGAGTGTAGTGGTGAGTAGTGGTGAGTGTAGTGGTGAGCGTGTGGGCGAGCGTGTGGGCGAGCGTGTGGGTGAGTGTGGTTGTGAGTGTGGTGGTGAGCGTGTGGTGAGCGTGTGGGTGAGCGTGGTGGTGAGCGTGCGGGTGAGCGTGCGGGTGAGTGTGGTGGTGAGTGTGGTGGTGAGTGTAGTGGTGAGCATGTGGCGAGCGTGGTTGTGAGTGTGTGGTGAGCGTGTGGGCGAGCGTGTGGGTGAGCATGGTTGTGAGTGTGGTTGTGAGTGGTGGTGAGTGTGGTGGTGAGTGTGGTTGTGAGCGGTGGTGAGTGTGGTGGTGAGCGTGTGGGCGAGCGTGTGGGTGAGCGAGTGGGTGAGCGTGTGGCGAGCGTGGTTGTGAGTGGTGGTGAGCGTGGTGGTGAGTGTGGTGGCGAGTGTGGTGGTGAGCGTGGTGGTGAGAGTGTGGTGAGCGTGACGCTCACCAGCACGGTGAGTGTGGTTGTGAGTGGTGGTGAGTGTGGTGGTGAGCGTGTGGGCGAGCGTGTGGGTGAGCGTGCGGGTGAGTGTGGTGGTGAGCGTGTGGTGAGCGTGACGCTCACCAGCACGGTGAGCGTGTGGCGAGCGTGGTTGTGAGTGGTTGTGAGTGGTTGTGAGTGGTGGTGAGTGTGGTGGTGAGCGTGGTGGTGAGCGTGTGGCGAGCGTGGTTGTGAGTGGTGGTGAGTGTGGTTGTGAGTGGTGGTGAGCGTGTGGGTGAGCGTGTGGTGAGCGTGTGGGTGAGTGTGTGGTGAGCGTGTGGGTGAGTGTGTGGGTGAGTGTGTGGTGAGCGTGTGGCGAGTGTGGTTGTGAGTGGTGGTGAGCGTGTGGGTGAGCGTGTGGTGAGCGTGACGCTCACCAGCACGGTGAGCGTGTGGGTGAGTGTGGTTGTGAGTGGTGGTGAGTGTGTGGGTGAGCGTGTGGGTGAGCGTGTGGTGAGCGTGTGGTGAGCATGTGGTGAGCGTGTGGGTGAGCGTGGTTGTGAGTGTGGTTGTGAGCGGTGGTGAGTGTGGTGGTGAGTGTAGTGGCGAGCGTGGTTGTGAGTGTGGTGGTGAGCGTGTGGTGAGCGTGACGCTCACCAGCACGGTGAGCGTGTGGCGAGCGTGGTTGTGAGTGGTTGTGAGTGTGGTGGTGAGTGTGTGGGTGAGCGAGTGGGTGAGCGTGTGGCGAGCGTGGTTGTGAGTGGTGGTGAGTGTGGTGGTGAGCGTGTGGTGAGCGTGTGGTGAGTGTGGTTGTGAGTGTGTGGTGAGCGTGGTGGTGAGCGTGTGGGCGAGCATGCGGGTGAGCGTGCGGGTGAGCGTGGTGGTGAGCGTGTGGTGAGCGTGTGGTGAGTGTGGTTGTGAGCGTGTGGGTGAGTGTGGTGGTGAGTGTGTGGTGGGTGTAGTGGTGAGCGTGTGGCGAGTGTGGTGGTGAGCGTGTGGTGAGCGTGTGGGTGAGCGTGTGGTGAGCGTGTGGGTGAGTGTGTGGGTGAGTGTGTGGTGAGCATGTGGCGAGCGTGGTTGTGAGTGGTGGTGAGTGTGGTGGTGAGCGTGTGGGCGAGCGTATGGGTGAGTGTGTGGTGAGCGTGGTGGTGAGCGTGGTGGTGAGCGTGTGGGTGAGCGTGGTGGTGAGCGTGTGGTGAGCGTGACGCTCACCAGCACGGTGAGCAGGAGGGCCTGGCACCGCGTGTCAGTGAGGATCTCTTCGTCCAGGAGGACGTTGGCCTCGGACGTGGACAACTTGCGCAGGTGCGGAGGCTGGGACACACAGTGGGGGTCTGGGGGTGTTCACAGCACACACACACAGTCAGTCACACACAGTCACACACAGTCATACAGTCACACACACAGTCACACACAGTCACACACAGTCACACAGTCACACACAGTCATACAGTCACACACAGTCAGTCACACACAGTCACACATACACACAGTCACACACAGTCACACAGTCACACACACATATACAGTCACACATAAACACACAGTCAGTCACACACAGTCACACACAGTCAGTCACACACAGTCACACAGTCACACACAGTCACACACACATATACAGTCACACACAGTCAGTCACACACAGTCACACACACAGACACATACACACACACACAGTCAGTCACACACAGTCACACACACATATACAGTCACACACAGTCAGTCACACACAGTCACACACACAGACACATACACACACACACAGTCAGTCACACACAGTCACACACACATATACAGTCACACACAGTCATACAGTCACACACAGTCACACACACACATACACACACAGTCATACAGTCACACACAGTCACACACAGTCACACACAGTCACACATACACACAGTCACACACACACAGTCACACACAGTCATACAGTCAGTCACACACAGTCATACAGTCACACACAGTCACACACAGTCACACACACACAGTCACACACAGTCATACAGTCAGTCACACACAGTCATACAGTCACACACAGTCACACACAGTCACACACAGCACACACAGTCACACACAGTCACACACAGTCACACACACACAGTCAGTCACACACAGTCACACACACAGTCACACACACACACAGTCACACACAGTCACACACACAGTCACACACACACACAGTCACACACAGTCACACACAGTCATACAGTCACACACAGTCACACACACACAGTCACACACAGTCACACACAGTCACACAGTCATACACACACAGTCACACAGTCATACACACACACAGTCAGTCACACACAGTCACACACACACACAGTCAGTCACACATATACAGTCACACACAGTCACACAGTCATACACACACAGTCACACAGTCATACACACACACAGTCAGTCACACATATACAGTCACACACAGTCACACAGTCATACACACACAGTCACACAGTCATACACACACACAGTCAGTCACACACAGTCACACACACACACAGTCAGTCACACATATACAGTCACACACAGTCACACAGTCATACACACACAGTCACACAGTCATACACACACACAGTCAGTCACACACACACACAGTCAGTCACACACAGTCACACACACATATACAGTCACACACAGTCACACACACACAGTCAGTCACACAGAGTCACACACAGTCACACACAGTCACACACACACAGTCAGTCACACACAGTCACACACAGTCACATACAGTCACACACAGTCACACACACACATACACACACAGTCATACAGTCACACACAGTCACACACACACATACACACACAGTCATACAGTCACACACAGTCACACACAGTCACACATACACAGTCACACACAGTCACACACAGTCACACATACACACACAGTCAGTCACACACACACAGTCACACACACACAGTCACACACAGTCACACATACATATACAGTCACACATACACACAGTCACACACAGTCACACACAGTGGGGGTCTGGGGGTGTTCACAGCACCACACAGTCAGTCAGTCACACACAGTCACACACACAGACACATACACACACACACAGTCAGTCACACACAGTCACACACACACAGTCAGTCACACACACACAGTCAGTCACACAGTCACATACACAGTCACACACAGTCACACACAGTCACACACAGTCATACACACACACAGTCAGTCACACAGTCACACACACACAGTCACACACAGTCACACACACACACAGTCACACACACAGTCACACACACACACAGTCACACACACACAGTCACACACACACACACAGTCACACACACACAGGCACACACAGTCACACACACACACAGTCACACAGTCATACAGTCACACATACATATACAGTCACACACAGTCACACAGTCACACACACAGTCAGTCACACACAGTCACACACAGTCACACACACACACACACAGTCACACAGTCATACAGTCACACATACATATACAGTCACACACAGTCACACAGTCACACACACATACACACACACAGTCACACACAGTCACACACAGTCACACAGTCATATACAGTCACACATACACAGTCACACACAGTCACACAGTCACACACACAGTCACACACAGTCACACACACACAGTCACACACACACAGTCACACACAGTCACACACACACACAGTCACACACACACACAGTCACACACACACACAGTCAGTCACACACAGTCACACACAGTCACACACAGTCACACACACACACAGTCAATCACACACAGTCACACACAGTCACACATACAGTCACACACACAGTCACACACAGTCACACACAGTGGGGGTCTGGGGGTGTTCACAGCACACACACACACAGTCAGTCACACACAGTCACACACAGTCATACAGTCACACACAGTCAGTCACATACAGTCACACACAGTCAGTCACACACAGTCACACACAGTCACACACACAGTCACACATACATATACAGTCACACATACAGTCACACATACACAGTCACACACAGTCACACACACAGTCACACAGTCACACAGTCACACACACAGACAGTCACACACAGTCACACACACAGTCACACACAGTCAGTCACACACAGTCACACACACAGTCACACAGTCACACACACATATACAGTCACACATACATACAGTCACACAGTCACACACAGTCACACAGTCACACACACACACACAGTCACACACAGTCACACACACAGTCACACACAGTCACACAGTCACACACACATATACAGTCACACATACATACAGTCACACAGTCACACAGTCACATACATACACCATACACAGTCACACATACAGTCACACACACACACACAGTCACATACAGTCACACAGTCAGTCACACACAGTCACACAGACAGTCACACACAGTCACACAGTCACACACACATATACAGTCACACATACATACAGTCACACAGTCACACACACAGTCACACACAGTCACACAGTCACACATACATACACACACACACCATACACACACAGTCACACAGTCACACACAGTCACACAGTCACACACACATATACAGTCACACATACATACAGTCACACATACATACAGTCACACAGTCACACAGTCACACACAGTCACACAGTCACACACAGTCACACAGTCAGTCACACACACACAGTCACACACAGTCACACACACAGTCACACACACAGTCACACACACAGTCACACATACAGTCACACAGTCACATACAGTCACACAGTCACACATACAGTCACACAGTCACATACAGTCACACAGTCACACAGTCACATACAGTCACACATACAGTCACACATACACATACATACACAGTCACACACCATACACACACACATACACACAGTCACACACATACACACAGCACACAGTCACACACACACAGTCACACACACACAGTCACACACACACATACACACACACCACACAGTCTCACACACACACACACCCACCACACACACATCACACACACAGTCACACATACACACACAGTCACACACAGTCACACACACCACGCACACACACCACACAAACACACCACACACACACCACACACACACACACACCACACACACACACCACACACACACACCACACACACCACACACACCACACACACACCACACATACACACACCACACACACACACCACACACACATACACACACCACACACACACATACACCACACACACACACACCCACACCCACACCACACACACCACACACACACACACCACACACCACACACACACACACCACACCACACACACCACACACACCACACACACCACACACACACACCACACACACACCAAACACACACACACACACACCACACACACACCACACACACACCACACACACCACACACACACCACACACCACATACCAGACACACACACCACACACACACACCACACACACACCACACACCACGCACCACACACACACCACACACACCACACACCACACACACCACACACACACCACACACACACCACACACACCACACACACACCACACACACACCACACACACACCACACACACACACACCACACACACCACACACACCACACACACCACACACACACCACACACACCACACACACCACACACCACACACACACCACACACACCACACACACACCACACCACACACACACACCACACACCACACACACCACACACACACCACACATACACCACACACACACCACACACACACACCACACACACACCACGCACAGTGAGTGAGTGAGTAGGTAGGGCTGGGAGACGCACTGAGTGAGTGTGAAGGTGATAGAGCGGATCAGCGAGCATCCGGTGAGCGTCTCGGTGAGTGTCCCGGTGAGTGTCCCGGTGAGTGTCTCGGTGAGCGTCCTGGTGAGTGTCCTGGTGTCTCAGTGAGTGTCCCGGTGAGCGTCCCGGTGAGTGTCCCGGTGAGCGTCCCGGTGAGCGTCCTGGTGAGCGTCCCGGTGAGCGTCCCGGTGAGCGTCCTGGTGAGCGTCTCATGAGCGTCCTGGTGAGCGTCCCGGTGAGCGTCCCGGTGAGTGTCCCGGTGAGCGTCCCGGTGAGCGTCCCGGTGAGCGTCCCGGTGAGTGTCCCGGTGAGCGTCCCGGTGAGCGTCCTGGTGAGTGTCCTGGTGTCTCAGTGAGTGTCCCGGTGAGCGTCCTGGTGAGTGTCCCGGTGAGCGTGCCGGTGAGCGTCCCGGTGAGTGTCCCGGTGAGCATCCTGGTGAGCGTCCCGGTGAGTGTCCCGGTGAGCGTCCCGGTGAGCGTCCCGGTGAGCGTCCCGGTGAGTGTGCCGGTGAGTATCCTGGTGAGTGTCCTGGTGAGCGTGCCGGTGAGTATCCTGGTGAGTGTCTTGTGAGTGTCCCGGTGAGTATCCTGGTGAGTGTCCTGGTGAGTGTCCTGGTGAGTATCCTGGTGAGTGTCCCGGTGAGTATCCTGGTGAGTGTCTTGTGAGTGTCCCGGTGAGCGTCCCGGTGAGCGTGCCGGTGAGCATCCTGGTGTCTTGTGAGTGTCCTGGTGAGTGTCCCGGTGAGCGTGTCGGTGAGCGTGCCAGTGAGCGTCCCGGTGAGCGTCCCGGTGAGCGTCCCGGTGAGCGTCCCGGTGAGCGTCCCGGTGAGCGTCTCACCGGGCTTGTAGTGAGGCTCGCCCACTTTGCGCATCTTGGGCGGTGTGGTGACCGCACCGCCGGTGACGTCGCTCTCCTGTCGCTTGTGCGGCTTGGAGCAGCAGGAGCTGCTGCTGCTGTTGCTGTTGTCGGACAGCAGGTGGTCAAAACTCTTCCTGCTGCCAAGCATCTTCTTAGAGTTGGCCTGCCGGAGACGCGCAGACACACACACACACAGTCACACACACACACACAGACAGTCACACACACAGTCACACACACACAGTCACACACACACACAGTCACACACACACACAGTCACACACACACACAGACAGTCACACACACAGTCACACACACACACAGTCACACACACACACACAGTCACACACACAGACACACACACACACACACAGTCACACACACACACACACAGTCACACACACACACAGTCACACACACACACACACAGTCACACACACACACACACAGTCACACACACACACACAGTCACACACACAGTCACTCACACACACACAGTCACACACACACACAGACACAGTCACTCACACACACACACAGACACACACACACACAGTCACACACACACACAGTCACTCACACACACACACAGTCACACACACACAGACACAGTCACTCACACACACACACAGTCACACACACACACAGTCACTCACACACACAGTCACACACACACACAGTCACTCACACACACACAGTCACACACACACACAGTCACTCACACACACACAGTCACTCAAACACACACAAAGTCACACACACACACACACAGACACACACACACAGTCACACACACACACACACAGTCACACACACACAGTCACACACAGTCTCACACACACAGTCGCACACACAGTCACTCAAACACACACACAGTCACACACACACACACAGACACACACACACAGTGACACACACACACAGTGACACACACACACAGTCACAGACACACACACAGTCACACACACACACAGTCACACACACACACACAGTCACAGACACACACACAGTCACACACACACACAGTCACTCACACACACACACAGTCACACACACACAGTCACTCACACACACAGTCACACACACACAGTCACTCACACACACACAGTCACACACACACACACAGTCACTCACACACACACAGTCACTCAAACACACACAAAGTCACACACACACACACAGACACACACACACAGTCACACACACACACACACAGTCACACACACACAGTCACACACACACAGACACACACACACACAGTCACTCAAACACACACACAGTCACACACACACACACAGACACACACACACAGTCACACACACACACACAGTCACACACACACAGTCACACACACACAGTCACACACAGTCTCACACACACAGTCACACACACAGTCACTAACACACACACACAGTGACACACACACACAGTGACACACACACACAGTGACACACACACACAGTCACAGACACACACACAGTCACACACACACACAGTCACACACACACACAGTCACACACACACACACAGACACACACACACACACAGTCACACACACACACAGTCACACACACACACACACAGTCACACACACACACAGTCACACACACACACAGTCACACACACACAGTCACACACACACACAGTCACACACACACACAGTCACACACACACAGTCACTCACACACACACACAGTCACACACACACAGTCTCACACACACACACAGTCACACACACACACAGTCACACACACAGTCACACACACACACAGTCACACACACACACAGTCACACACTCACACAGTCACACACACACACAGTCACACACACACACACACAGTCACACACACACACAGTCACACACACAGTCACACACACACACACAGTCACACACACACACAGTCACACACACACACAGTCACACACACACAGTCACACACACACAGTCACACACACAGTCACACACACAGTCACACACTCACACAGTCACACACACTCACACAGTCACACACACACACACAGTCACACACACACACAGTCACACACTCACACAGTCACACACACACACAGTCACACACACACACAGACACACACACACACACAGTCACACACACACACAGTCACACACACACACACACAGTCACACACACACACAGTCACACACACACACAGTCACACACACACACAGTCACACACTCACACAGTCACACACACACACAGTCACACACACACACAGACACACACACACACACAGTCACACACACACACACAGTCACACACACACACAGTCACACACACACACACAGTCACACACACACACAGTCACACACACACACACAGTCACACACACACACACAGTCACACACACACACAGTCACACACACACACACACAGTCACACACACAGTCACACACACACACACAGTCTCACACACACAGTCTCACACACACAGTCACTCACACACACAGTCACTCACACACACAGTCACTCACACACACACAGTCTCACACACACACAGTCTCACACACACACACAGTCACACACAGTCACACACACACACAGTCACACACACACACAGTCACACACACACACACAGTCACACACACAGTCACACACACACACAGTCACACACACACAGTCACACACACAGGTGTGGATGAAAACGGAGCAACAAACACCGAAACCACCCCCCCGCCCCCCCCGCCTTGCAACCATTGTTGTCGCCTCTCCTTCGCATCTGGTGGCAGCGGTGGGATCCGCAGCGGTCCACGAACAAGAATCCCCCCGGTGGAAGGGAGCCAACAGAGGAGGGGGCCGGGGGCCCCCCGCGGATCCTCCGCATGCAGGGCAACAAGGGGGCCCCCCCCCCGTCTCCATTCCCCCCGGGACAGGCCAGATGCCGATTCCGCTGCGATATCGGCCCCTCCGTCGTGACTGCCCGGCCGGACTCACTCCATCCTGGTGCCTCCGGCGTCGCCAGCCGCCACCGATCGATCGCCACGCCCTGGTGGGGTGCCAAAACCACTGTCCAGAGGGACCAGCGTCCGTTCATTCTTTCAGGTGCTGACACACCTCCAGGCAGGCGACGACTCACTGGATGCACCGGGCAGGAGCAAAATATTTCAACTGCCTGCCTATGGGCCTCCAGGCTGCATCCGGCGACGTTCCGACGCTTAACGGAGTTGGCCTTGGCAGGCCCTCCGATGGGAAACGTGCCTCATCTACCTGCAACGACGTCGTTGTCCATGAGCCGATCATTCGAGGAACACATCGACCGATTGCGTCAGGCATTCCTGCGGTTCCGGAACGCGAACCCTGAGGCTCGAGCAAAAGGGACTCGGGGCCACGTCGTCCGTGAGTCTGGAGTGGCTACAGAGCCGGTAAAGATGGCCTGCGTGAGGGGTGCCTGGGCCGTTCCCACAAAGGTTCCGGAGGCTCGCGGGTTCGCGGGGTTCGTGTCCTACTGCCGCCGCTTTGCACCCAACTTCGCAACCATTGCGAAAGCCCTCGCACGTGCTGGCGGGCGAACAACCAGAGGTTTCACTGGGGCCCATCGGGAAGAGGGGGCATTCCAGCGGCTAATCCTGGACACCGGACGCCAGCCTTCGGGCCAGCTGGCCACCGCCGGCTGCTGCGCCTGGCGGTGGCGGAAGACACTGGGCACGTCTTCTTTTGTTCTTTCGGTCAAGTCACCACGTAAGAATGAGAATAAAATAATGAATTGATAAAATAAAAGAACGCATTAATGCTCTCACGACGTTTCGGCCGCAACACAAGCGGCCTTCATCGGGTGAAGGGGACGAGACTGTCTGGAGGACAGCGCTGGAGTGAACAAAGCCACGCTCAGATCGCGACCTTTAAGCTGTGAGAGGAACAAAGAGCCTTGACAAAGGAATTAGCATATAATTTAGGTTAGTGTAAATGCGGTTGGTATTACCTTAGAGTCGCGGCATCTCTTCAGAAAGGTTGAGAGACTCGATTAGTTGAGCCTTCTTATCCCGGAGTCTGTTGAATGATCTTAAGGTGGTGTGGAATCCCTCTCCGCAGAGGCGGTTCAATTTCGATTTGAAGCTTTCGTGACTGCACGGATTCATCTTCTTTGGTTCTTTCGGTAAAAGTCACCACCACCACGTAAGAATGAGAATAAAATAATGAACTGATAAAATAAAAGAACGCAATGAATGTTCTCACGACGTTTCGGCCGCAACACAAGCGGCCTTCATCGGGTGAAGGGGACGAGACCGTCTGGTAGGACCATTGCAGGGTCGGTACTTTTGGCCAGGCACGACCGCTGACGTGCACCGATGGGTCTCGCTATGACCTTGCGTCCAACGACCGCGGCGGGAGCCACAGTCCCCCCGCGTAAGCCGGGCGGGGCCCATCACGGTGACCGGGGTCAACGAATTGGTCGCGTTGGAACATCCTGGGGACCGCTGTAAAGAGTTGGCCGACGGCGCGGGCCGTTCGCGGACCGAGGCAGGAATTTCTCCGCACAACTATCGATCGGAGGACGTCTACTAAGCTCTATCCCGGGCACTCAAAAGGTCCGAACATCTCCGTATCATCCCCAGACCGCCGACAGGGCTGGTTGAGCGGCTTAACCGCACCACAAGCGGCCTTCACCTGCCGAAGGGCGCTTGTGCTTTGCGGCCGAAACGTCGTGCGTGAGATTTTGTTGGCCGTGCCCTGACTGGACCGTCTGAGGAAAGAGCTTCACAGCCCATCGGATTCCTCCTGTGTCTATTAATAATCCATCACCACCACCACCATCGCCACCACCGCCACCGCCACCACCGCCACCGCCGCCACCACCAGTACCACTCCAAAGACAAAAGATTCCCCGCGCAGCCTAAACAGACTGTTGGGGCAAGTGCTGTTAGCGAGCAGGGGACCAGGGCATGGCGACACCGTCCTCAGGTGCCGGTTGGCCGCTCACCGAAGCCGCACCGACGCCGGAAAGGGCCGGTCGAGGCCGTTGCCCGGGCTGTTACGGGACTCCGGCTGGAGAACCGGGCAGACCCGGTTAATTGATTTTGTTGTATTGGATTGTATGGTTGTTGGGGGGGGGGGGTTGAGGATGGTCATCACTGTCGGGGAGGGGGGGGGGGCCCAGGGAGACTTAAATGGGCCTTAGGATAGACAGAACCGAGGGGAAGGATTTCCACCAATTCCCACCACACACAGTCACTCACACACAGACACACACACACACACAGTCACACACACACACACAGTCACACACACACACACACAGTCACACACACAGTCACACACACACACAGTCACACACACACAGTCACACACACACACAGTCACACACACACAGTCACACACACACACAGTCACACACACACACAGTCACACACACACACACACAGTCACACACACACACAGTCACACACACACACAGTCACACACACAGACACACAGTCACACACACAGACACACACACAGTCACACACACAGTCACACACACACAGTCACACACACACACACAGTCACACACACACAGTCACACACACACAGTCACACACACACAGTCACACACACACAGTCACACACACAGTCACACACACAGACACACAGTCACACACACAGTCACACACACACAGTCACACACACACAGTCACACACACAGACACACACACTCACACACAGTCACACACACAGACACACAGTCACACACACACAGTCACACACACACAGTCACTCACACACAGTCACACACACACACACAGTCACACACACACAGTCACTCACACACAGTCACACACACAGTCACACACACACACACAGTCACACACACACAGTCACACACACACAGTCACACACACAGTCACACACACAGTCACACACACACACACACAGTCACACACACAGTCACACACACACAGTCACACACACACAGTCACACACACACACAGTCACACACACAGTCACACACACACACAGTCACACACACACAGTCACTCAGAGGTGTGGATGAAAACAGAGGGATAAACAACGAACCCCCTTGCAACCATTGTTGTCGGCTCTCCTTTACACACAGTTACACACACAGTCACACACACACAGTCACACACACACAGTCACACACACACAGTCACACACACACAGTCACACACACACAGTCACACACACACACAGTTACACACACACAGTCACACACACACAGTCACACACACACAGTCACTCACACAGTCACACAGTCACACACAACAACAACAACCGCCATTCGCCACTAAGTGGCGGTGACGTCACCACGACGCTTGTGCCAGGCTATGTGCACCCTGAGGCCACGTGAAGTGTCGAACGCCCGCTGGCAGGAGGTCACGGGGCAGACCCAGGTGCCACGGGTCGACTGACTGAGATGACTGGCTGATGCACCACCTGTGCCCCCTACTGTGCCAACCTGCTGTGCTTTAGCCACCCGGCGCTCCGCTCGCTGTTGTGAGCGTCGCTCCTCCGCCCTCCGTTGTTGTTGGAGGGCGACTGCCTCCAACTGCCCAGTAGCATCCTTCACGAGCCTCCTCCACAGAGGCCGATCTTGACACCGCTGGTACCAGTCATCGGCAAGTCCACTCAGCTCCACGTCCTCCTGTACCACATCACTCCATCTCTTCTCTAGCCCGTGCCGCGCCCGCTTAGCCCCCTCAATCCGGCCAAACAAAAGCTGTTTCGGCATGCGGTGGCTGGGCATGCGGGCTACATGACCCAGCCATCGCAGCCTTGCCTGCCGGAGGAGCTCACCGATGGGACCCTGCCCAGATCTTTCAAGGATTTGTGAGCTCCTCACACAATCCAGTCTGGTTAAACCCAGGATGGATCGTAGGCAGGCCAGCCTAAATGTTTCTAACCGGCGAACATGTTCCATTAGGGGGGTCCACGTTTCGCAAGCGTAGAGAAGGGAGGGAATGACCGTGGCCGAGAAGACCTGAAGCTTAGTGCGGAGCGACAGACCAGGTAGCTTCCACACAGCGTTACGCAACCGATGAAAAGATATTGCCGCTCGACTGATTCGGAGTGAGACCTCTGCTGTTAAACTGGAGCCAGTCATAAGCACACTGTCCAGGTATGGGAAACTCCCCACTCTCTCCACAACTGCCCCATCACCGATTGGGAGTTGTGGGGGTGGAGTGTCCGATGGTACAAAATACCCAGGCAGGTGCTTAGTTTTGGTGGGGCTGATGGTAAGGCCCCACCTCTTAGTGGCACGCTCCAGTCTCAGCAGCAGCGTCTCCAACTCCTCCTCTGACTGAGCAGCTATTACCAAGTCATCAGCATACATAACGTGGTTGAGCAATAGAGAGCCATCCCTTGACCGCACCCGGGCATCGATTAGCCTCCCATTATATCTGTACCATATGGAGATTCCCCCGGTACAGCTATTGAAGGCTTCACGAACTACGTGGTCAAAATAGATGTTAAATAATGTGGGAGCCAGAGGACATCCCTGTCGCACCCCAAGGTGTACAGGGAATGGCTCTGACTCCCGGCCACGTAGTTTTACCCGGGCCCGCTCACCATCATGAAGGTCCTTAATGATCGTGAGCAGAGGGTCAGGTACTCCAAAAGCACGAAGAACGACCCAGAGCCCAGGCCTACTGATGGTATCATAGGCCTTGACCAGGTCAATAAAGCAGAGATGTAGGTCTTGTTGGAATTCCCTACACCTCTGCTGTAGCAGACGGACAGAAAATATGGCATCTGTGCAGGACCGCCCTTTCCTGAAACCGCATTGGGGCTCCGCAAGCCTCTCCTCAGCGTGCCTGGCAAGGCGATGCTGAATAATCCTTGCCAGGACCTTTCCCGGCACACTGAGGAGTGAGATGCCCCTGTAGTTGTTACAGTCTGTGCGGTCCCCCTTCTTAAAAAGGGGGACCACCAGGGCATCCTTCCAATCCTGCGGAACCCGTCCAGTGGTCCAGACTGTTGTTATGATGTCATATAGGGCAGTCTGTGCACAAACGCCACCCTCCCTCAGCATTTCACTTGGGAGATCATCTCTGCCCGCTGCCTTTCCTGGTCTCAGACTCCGGATCGCCTTCAGTACTTCCTCAGCAGATGGCACCTCAGCCAGCCACTCACAGGGGGTGACTTCATCCAATATTTGAGGCACCGCAGCCTCAGCAGGGTCATCCTCACTTTGTGCCACGATGTTTTCCTGGCTGAGGGATTTTCCCTCCCCCAGGACCTCACAGAAATGCTCAGCAAATCTGCGAACCTGTTCCTGGGGGTCGGAAATTGGATCACACACACACAGTCAGTCACACACACACAGTCACACACACAGTCACACAGTCACAGTCACACACAGTCACACACACACAGTCACACACAGTCACACAGTCAAAGTCACACACAGTCACACACAGTCACACACACACAGTCACACACACACAGTCACACACAGTCACACACACAGTCACACACACACAGTCACACACAGTCACACACACACACAGTCACACACACAGTCACACACACACACACACAGTCACACACACACACAGTCACACACACACTCAGTCACTCACACACTCACTAACACACTCCTTCACTCACACAGTCACTCTCACACTCACTCACTCACCCACCCACCCAATGACTTACCCACCCACCCACTCACCCACCCACCCACTCACCCACCCACCCACTCACCCACCCACCCACTCACCCACCCACTCACCCACCCACCCACTCACCCACCCACTCACCCACCCACCCACCCACTCACTCACCCACTCACTCACCCACCCACTCACTCACCCACTCACCCACCCACTCACTCACTCACTCACACAGTCACTCGAGGTGAGTGAGGTGAGCGTGAGGTGAGCTGAGGGGTGAGCGTGAGGGGTGAGCGAGTGAGCTTGAGTGGTGAGCGTGAGCGGTGAGCGTGAGGGGTGAGCGGGAGGGGTGAGCGTGAGGGGTGAGCGTGAGGGGTGAGCGTGAGCGGTGAGCGTGAGGGGTGAGCGTGAGGGGTGAGCGTGAGGGGTGAGCGTGAGGGGTGAGCTTGAGGGGTGAGCGTGAGGGGTGAGCGTGAGGGGTGAGGGGTGAGCGTGAGGGGTGAGCGTGAGGGGTGAGCGTGAGTGGTGAGCGTGAGGGGTGAGCGGTGAGTGTGAGGGGTGAGCGTGAGTGGTGAGCGTGAGGGGTGAGGGGTGAGCGTGAGGGGTGAGCGTGAGGGGTGAGCGTGAGGGGTGAGCGTGAGGGGTGAGCGTGAGGGGTGAGCGTGAGTGGTGAGCGTGAGGGGTGAGCGTGAGGGGTGAGCGTGAGTGGTGAGCGTGAGGGGTGAGCGAGTGAGCGTGAGGGGTGAGCGTGAGGGGTGAGCGTGAGGGGTGAGCGTGAGTGGTGAGCGTGAGGGGTGAGCGTGAGTGGTGAGCGTGAGAGTGAGTGGTGAGCGTGAGGGGTGAGCGAGTGAGCGTGAGTGGTGAGCGTGAGGGGTGAGCGTGAGGGGTGAGCGTGAGGGGTGAGCGTGAGGGGTGAGCGTGAGGGGTGAGCGTGAGGGGTGAGCGGTGAGCGTGAGGGGTGAGCGTGAGGGGTGAGCGTGAGTGGTGAGCATGAGTGGTGAGTGGTGAGCGTGAGTGGTGAGGGGTGAGCGTGAGGGGTGAGTGGTGAGCGTGAGTGGTGAGCGTGAGTGGTGAGTGTACTTGTGAAGGCTGCCCCATGTCCAGGCTCATTGACTTGCGGGCCCTGGGGCTGATCTGCCCCATGGCTGGGTAGCTGGCCATGAGGTGACGCATTGACGCCTTGGGAGACATCCACGTCTGACTGTCTCCACCACCACCACCACGCACAGCCCTGCCACACACAGACACACACACAGACACACACACACAGACACACACACAGACACACACACAGACACACACACACAGACACACACACACAGACACACACAGACACACACATACAGACACACACAGACACACACATACATACATACAGACACGCACACACACACACACACAGACACACACAGACACGCACACACACACACAGACACACACAGACACACAGACACACACACAGACACACACACACACAGACACACACACAGACACACACACACACAGACACACACACAGACACACACACACAGACACACACACACACACACAGACACACACACACACAGACACACACAGACACACACACACAGACACACACAGACACACACACACACAGACACACACACAGACACACACACACATACAGACACGCACACACAGACACACACAGACACAGACACACACACAGACACACACACATACAGACACGCACACACAGACACACACAAAGACAAAGTTCCCCCGCATAGCCTCTTAATAGTCTGGTGGTAACGAGTGGGTGGGTGAATGGTTGGGTGGGTGGGTAGGTGAGTGGTTGATTGGGTGGTTGAGTGGTTGGCTGGGTGGTTGGGTGGGTAGGTGGGTGAGTGGTTGGGTGGGTGGGTAGGTGAGTGGTTGATTGGGTGGGTGAGTGGTTGGCTGGGTGGTTGGGTGGGTAGGTGGGTGGGTGGTTGGGTGGGTAGGTGGGTGGTTGGGTGGGTGGTTGGGTGGGTAGGTGGGTGAGTAGTTGGGTGGGTGGGTGGTTTGGTGGATGAGTGGGTGGGTAGGTGGGTGAATGGTTGGGTGGGTGGGTGAGTGCTTGGGTGGGTAGGTGAGTGAGTGGTTGGGTGGGTGGGTGAGTAGTTAATTGGGTGGGTGAGTGGTTGGGTGGGTGGGTGAGTGAGTGGTTGGGTGGGTGGGTGAGTAGTTGATTGGGTGGGTGAGTGGTTGGGTGGGTGGGTGAGTGGTTGGGTGAGTAGGTGGGTGAGTGGTTGGGTGGGTAGGTGGGTGGGTGGTTGGGTGGGTGGGTTGTTGGGTGGGTGGTTGGGTGAGTAGGTGGGTGAGTGGTTGGGTGGGTGGGTGATTGGGTGGGTGGTTGGGTGAGTAGGTAGGTGAGTGGTTGGGTGGGTAGGTGAGTGAGTGGTTGAGTGGGTGGTTAGGTGAGTGGTTGGGTGGGTGGGTGGTTGGGTGGGTAGGTGGGTGAGTAGTTGAGTGGGTGGTTGGATGGGTGGGTGGGTGGTTGAGCTCGTGGGTAGGTGGATGATTGGTAGAGTGGTGAGTGGTTGGGTGATTGGGTCTGTCCCGTGACCTCCTCCTCCTGCACCTAGCCTGGAACGGTCACCGTGGTGATGTCCGCCCCCCTTAGTGATGCATGGTTGCTATGGGAACCGGGTGCAGGGTTGCTATGGAGACCTGATGCAGGGTTGCTATGGGGACCTGGTACAGGGTTGCTATGGGGACGTGATGCAGGGTTGCTATGGAGACATAATGCAGGGTTGCTATGGGAACCAGGTGCAGGGTTGCTATGGGAACTGGGTGCAGGGTTGCTATGGGGACCAGGTGGGTGGTTGCTATGGGAAACGGGCGCGTGGTTGTTATGGGAAATGAGTGGGTAGTTCCGAAGGGGATAGCGTTCAGGGTTCCTATGGAAATCAGTTGCAGGGTTGCTATGGAAATCAGTTGCAGGGTTGCTATGGAAATCATTTTCAGGGTTGCTATGGAAATCAGTTGCAGGGTTGCTATGGAAATCAGTTGCAGGGTTGCTATGGAAATCAGTTGCAGGGTTGCTATGGAAATCAGTTGCAGGGTTGCTATAGAAATCAGTTGCAGGGTTGCTATGGAAATCAGTTGCAGGGTTGCTATGGGAACCAATTACCGGGTTGCTATGGAGACCTGGAGCGGGGTGGCTATCGGGCCCGGGTGGGTGGTTGCTATGGGGCCCAGGTTCAGGGTTGCTAAGGAGACCGATTACAGCGTTGCTATGGGGACCAGCTACCGGGGTTGCTATGGTGACCAGGTACAGGGTTGCTATGGGGGAACGGGTGCACAGGTTGCTATGCTACGGGGACCGTGTGCACGGGGTTGCTATGGAGACAAAATACCGGGGTTGCTATGGTGACCAGGTACAGGGTTGCCATGGGGGACCGCGTGCATGGGGTTGCTATGGAGACAAAATACCGGGGTTGCTACGGGGAACCGGGTTGCTCCGGTCACCGCGGCAACGGTTGCCGGGCGCGGGGGGCGGGGCCGCCCACATCCCCCCTCCCCACTCACCCGGAGACGGGGTCCATGATGGGGCTGTAGGTATCCATGGCGACCGTATCCAAGGAGTTCTCCATGAGGACGAGCGACTTGCGGTGTTTGAGACCACAGCGACTCCTCACCTCCTCGGAGACGGTGAGGAGCGCTACACTCACCACCATCACCACCACCACCATCATCATCATCATCACCATCATCACCATCATCACCATCATCATCACCATCATCATCACCATCATCACCACCATCACCACCATCATCATCATTATCATCAACATCACCAGCATCATCATCACCACCATCACCACCATCACCACCATCACCATCACCACCATCATCACCATCACCACCATCATCACCATCATCACCACCACCACCATCATCATCATTATCATCAACATCACCATCATCACCATCACCACCATCATCACCACCACCATCATCACCACCACCACCATCATCACCACCACCATCATCACCACCACCATCATCACCACCACCACCATCATCACCATCATCATCATCATCACCATCATCACCATCACCACCATCATCACCATCATCACCACCAGCACCATCATCACCATCACCACCATCATCACCATCATCACCACCAGCACCATCATCACCATCACCACCATCATCATCACCACCATCACCACCATCACCACCACCATCATCATCATCATCACCATCATCATCACCATCATCACCACCATCACCACCACCACCACCATCATCATCATCACCACCATCATCATCACCATCATCACCACCATCACCACCACCACCATCACCACCATCATCATTACCACCACCACCATCATCAAAATCATCACCACCATCATCATCATCACCATCACCACCATCATCATCATCATCACCACCAGCACCACCATCAACATCACCACCATCATCATCATCATCACCACCAGCACCACCATCAACATCACCACCATCATCATCACCATCACCACCATCACCACCATCATCATCATCACCACCATCACCACCATCATCATCACCACCATCACCACCATCATCATCACCATCATCATCATCACCATCATCACCACCATCACCACCATCACCATCATCACCACCATCACCATCACCACCATCACCACCATCACCACCATCACCACCATCACCACCATCATCATCATCACCACCATCACCACCATCACTATCATCATCACCACCATCATCACCATCACCACCATCACAATCATCATTACCACCATCATCATCATCACCACCATCACCACCATCACTATCATCATCACCACCATCATCACCATCACCACCATCACAATCATCATTACCACCATCACCACGATCACCATCACCACCATCACCATCATCACCACCATCACCATCATCACCACCATCATCATCACCATCATCATCATCATCACCACCATCATCATCACCACCATCACCATCACCACCATCACCACCATCATCATCATCACCATCACCACCATCACCACCATCAACATCATCATCATCACCACCATCACCACCATCATCACCATCACCACCATCATCACCATCAACACCATCACCACCACCATCATCAACACCATCACCACCATCATCACCACCATCACCACCACCATCACCACCATCAGGACCATCATCAACACCATCACCACCATCATCATCACCACCATCATCATCACCATCATCACCATCACCACCATCATCATCACCACCATCACCATCATCATCACCACCATCATCATTACCATCATCACCATCACCACCATCATCATCACCATCATCATCACCACCATCATCATCATCACCACCAGCACCATCAGCACCATCAGCACCATCACCATCACCACCATCATCATCATCACCATCACCACCATCACCACCATCATCATCATCACCACCATCACCACCATCACTATCATCATCACCACCATCATTATCACCACCATCATCACCATCACCACCATCATCACCATCGCCACCATCATCACCATCATCAACATCAAGACCATCACCACCACCGTTATCAACACCATCACCACCATCATCACCACCATCACCACAATCATCATCACCACCAGCACCATCATCACCAGCACCATCATCACCATCATCACCATCACCACCAACATCACCATTATCATCACCAGTGTGTGAGTGAGTGGCTGGCGAGATGGGTGAGCGAGGTGGTGAGTGGGTGAGCAAGGCGGTGAGCGAGTGAGTGTGTGTGAGTGAGTGTGTGAGTGAGTGGGTGAGTGTGTGAGTGACTGAGTGACTGAGTGGGTGAGCGAGTGAGTGGGTGAGTGAGTGGGTGAGCGAGTGGGTGAGTGACTGAGTGAGTGACTGAGTGAGTGACTGAGTGTGTGAGTGAGTGGGTGAGCGAGTGAGTGGGTAAGTGAGTGAGTGGGTGAGCGAGTGAGTGGGTGAGCGAGTGGGTGAGTGACTGAGTGAGTGAGTGGGTGAGCGAGTGGGTGAGTGTGTGAGTCAGTGTGTGAGTGAGTCAGTGTGTGAGTGAGTGGGTGAGTGGGTGACCGAGCCGGTGAGCGAGTGGGTGAGTGGGTGAGCGAGTGGGTGAGTGACTGAGTGACTGAGCGAGTGGGTGAGCGAGTGACTGAGTGAGTGGGTGAGCGGGTGACTGAGTGACTGAGCGAGTGGGTGAGCGAGTGGGTGAGCGAGTGAGTGGGTGAGCGAGTGAGCGAGTGGGTGAGCGGATGACTGAGTGACTGAGTGAGTGGGTGAGTGAGTGACTGAGTGAGTGAGTGGGTGAGTGAGTGGGTGAGCGAGTGAGTGAGTGAGTGACTGAATGACTGAGCGAGTGGGTGAGCGAGTGGTTGGGTGAGCGAGTGGGTGAGCGAGTGGTTGGGTGAGCGAGTGGTTGGGTGAGCGAGTGGTTGGGTGAGCGAGTGGGTGAGCGAGTGGTTGGGTGAGCGAGTGGTTGGGTGAGCGAGTGGTTGGGTGAGCGAGTGGGTGAGCGAGTGGTTGGGTGAGCGAATGGGTGAGCGAGTGGTTGGGTGAGCGAGTGGGTGAGCGAGTGGGTGAGTGAGTGGGTGAGCGAGTGGTTGGGTGAGCGAGTGGTTGGGTGAGCGAGTGGGTGAGCGAGTGGTTGGGTGAACGAGTGGGTGAGGGAGTGGTTGGGTGAGCGAGTGGGTGAGCGAGTGACTGAGTGAGTGGGTGAGTGAGTGGGTGAGCGAGTGGGTGAGCGAGTGAGTGAGCGAGTGACTGAGTGACTGAATGACTGAGCGAGTGGGTGAGCGAGTGAGTGAGTGACTGAGTGACTGAGTGGGTGAGCGAGTGGTTGGGTGAGCGAGTGGTTAGGTGAGCGAGTGGTTGGGTGAGCGAGTGGTTGGGTGAGCGAGTGGTTGGGTGAGCGAGCGAGTGGGTGAGTGAGTGGTTGGGTGAGTGAGTGGTTGGGTGAGCGAGTGAGCGGCTGAGCGAGTGGGTGAGCGAGTGGGTGAGCGAGCGAGTGGTTGGGTGAGCGAGTGGGTGAGCGAGTGGGTGAGCGAGTGGTTGGGTGAGCGAGTGAGTGAGCGGATGACTGAGTGACTGAGCGAGTGGGTGAGCGAGCGAGTGGTTGGGTGAGTGACTGAGTGACTGAGTGGTTGGGTGAGCGAGCGAGTGGGTGAGCGAATGGGTGAGCGGATGACTGAGTGACTGAGTGAGTGGGTGAGTGAGTGACTGAGTGAGTGGGTGAGTGAGTGACTGAGTGACTGAGTGGTTGGGTGAGCGAGTGGGTGAGCGAGCGAGTGGGTGAGCAAGCGAGTGGGTGAGCGAGCGAGTGGGTGAGCGAGCGAGTGGTTGGGTGAGCGAGTGGGTGAGCGAGTGGTGGGGTGAGTGAGTGACTGAGTGAGTGAGTGAGTGACTGAGTGACTGAGTGGGTGAGCGAGTGGTTGGGTGAGCGAGTGGTTGGGTGAGCGAGTGGTTGGGTGAGCGAGTGAGCGAGTGGGTGAGCGAGTGGGTGAGCGAGTGGGTGAGCGAGCGGGTGAGCGAGTGAGTGGGTGAGCGAGCGAGTGGGTGAGCGAGCGAGTGGTTGGGTGAGCGAGTGGTGGGGTGAGTGAGTGGGTGAGCGAGTGGGTGAGCGAGTGGGTGAGCGAGTGGGTGAGCGAGCGGGTGAGCGAGTGACTGAGTGACTGAGTGGGTGAGCGAGTGGGTGAGCGAGTGGGTGAGTGGGTGAGTGAGCGAGTGGGTGAGCGAGTGGGTGAGCGAGCGGGTGAGCGAGCGGGTGAGCGAGTGGGTGAGCGAACGTGTGAGCGAGTGGGTGAGCGAGTGGGTGAGCGAGTGAGTGACTGAGTGACTGAGTGGTTGGGTGAGCGAGCGGGTGAGCGAGTGGGTGAGCGAGCGAGCGGGTGAGCGAGTGGGTGAGCGAGTGGGTGAGCGAGTGGGTGAGCGAGTGGGTGAGTGAGTGGGTGAGTGAGTGGGTGAGCGAGTGGGTGAGCGAGTGGGTGAGCGAGTGGTGGGGTGAGTGAGAGACTGAGTGACTGAATGACTGAGCGAGTGGGTGAGTGAGTGAGTGGGTGAGTGAGTGGGTGAGTGAGTGGGTGAACGAGTGGGTGAGCGAGCGGGTGAGCGAGTGAGTGGGTGAGTGAGTGGGTGAGCGAGTGGGTGAGCGAGCGGGTGAGCGAGTGAGCGAGTGGGTGAGCGAGCGGGTGAGCGAGTGGGTGAGCGAGTGGTTGGGTGAGCGAGTGGTTGGGTGAGCGAGTGGTTGGGTGAGCGAGTGGGTGAGCGAGTGGTTGGGTGAGCGAGTGGTTGGGTGAGCGAGTGGGTGAGCGAGTGGTTGGGTGAGCGAATGGGTGAGCGAGTGGTTGGGTGAGCGAGTGGGTGAGCGAGTGGGTGAGTGAGTGGGTGAGCGAGTGGTTGGGTGAGCGAGTGGTTGGGTGAGCGAGTGGGTGAGCGAGTGGTTGGGTGAACGAGTGGGTGAGGGAGTGGTTGGGTGAGCGAGTGGGTGAGCGAGTGACTGAGTGAGTGGGTGAGTGAGTGGGTGAGCGAGTGGGTGAGCGAGTGAGTGAGCGAGTGACTGAGTGACTGAATGACTGAGCGAGTGGGTGAGCGAGTGGTTGGGTGAGCGAGTGGTTAGGTGAGCGAGTGGTTGGGTGAGCGAGTGGTTGGGTGAGCGAGTGGTTGGGTGAGCGAGCGAGTGGGTGAGTGAGTGGTTGGGTGAGTGAGTGGTTGGGTGAGCGAGTGAGCGGCTGAGCGAGTGGGTGAGCGAGTGGGTGAGCGAGCGAGTGGTTGGGTGAGCGAGTGGGTGAGCGAGTGGGTGAGCGAGTGGTTGGGTGAGCGAGTGAGTGAGCGGATGACTGAGTGACTGAGCGAGTGGGTGAGCGAGCGAGTGGTTGGGTGAGTGACTGAGTGACTGAGTGGTTGGGTGAGCGAGCGAGTGGGTGAGCGAATGGGTGAGCGGATGACTGAGTGACTGAGTGAGTGGGTGAGTGAGTGACTGAGTGAGTGGGTGAGTGAGTGACTGAGTGACTGAGTGGTTGGGTGAGCGAGTGGGTGAGCGAGCGAGTGGGTGAGCAAGCGAGTGGGTGAGCGAGCGAGTGGGTGAGCGAGCGAGTGGTTGGGTGAGCGAGTGGGTGAGCGAGTGGTGGGGTGAGTGAGTGACTGAGTGAGTGAGTGAGTGACTGAGTGACTGAGTGGGTGAGCGAGTGGTTGGGTGAGCGAGTGGTTGGGTGAGCGAGTGGTTGGGTGAGCGAGTGAGCGAGTGGGTGAGCGAGTGGGTGAGCGAGTGGGTGAACGAGTGGGTGAGCGAGCGGGTGAGCGAGTGAGTGGGTGAGCGAGCGAGTGGGTGAGCGAGCGAGTGGTTGGGTGAGCGAGTGGTGGGGTGAGTGAGTGGGTGAGCGAGTGGGTGAGCGAGTGGGTGAGCGAGTGGGTGAGCGAGCGGGTGAGCGAGTGACTGAGTGACTGAGTGGGTGAGCGAGTGGGTGAGCGAGTGGGTGAGTGGGTGAGTGAGCGAGTGGGTGAGCGAGTGGGTGAGCGAGCGGGTGAGCGAGTGGGTGAGCGAGTGGGTGAGCGAACGGGTGAGCGAGTGGGTGAGCGAGTGGGTGAGCGAGTGGGTGAGCGAGTGAGTGACTGAGTGACTGAGTGGTTGGGTGAGCGAGCGGGTGAGCGAGTGGGCGAGCGAGCGAGCGGGTGAGCGAGTGGGTGAGCGAGTGGGTGAGCGAGTGGGTGAGCGAGTGGGTGAGTGAGTGGGTGAGTGAGTGGGTGAGCGAGTGGGTGAGCGAGTGGGTGAGCGAGTGGTGGGGTGAGTGAGAGACTGAGTGACTGAATGACTGAGCGAGTGGGTGAGTGAGTGAGTGGGTGAGTGAGTGGGTGAGTGAGTGGGTGAGCGAGTGGGTGAGCGAGCGGGTGAGCGAGTGAGTGGGTGAGTGAGTGGGTGAGCGAGTGGGTGAGCGAGCGGGTGAGCGAGTGAGCGAGTGGGTGAGCGAGCGGGTGAGCGAGTGGGTGAGCGAGTGAGCGAGTGGGTGAGCGAGTGGGTGAGCGAGCGGGTGAGCGAGTGAGCGAGTGGGTGAGCGAGCGGGTGAGCGAGCGGGTGAGCGAGTGGGTGAGAGAGTGGGTGAGTGAGCGAGTGGGTGAGCGAGTGAGTGAGCGAGTGGGTGAGCGAGCGGGTGAGCGAGTGAGTGGGTGAGCGAGTGGGTGAGTGAGCAAGTGGGTGAGCGAATGGGTGAGCGAGTGGGTGAGTGAGTGGGTGAGTGACTGAGCGAGTGGGTGAGCGAGTGGGTGAGCGAGTGGGTGAGCGAGCGGGTGAGCGAGTGGGTGAGCGAGTGGGTGAGCGAGCGAGTGGGTGAGCGAATGGGTGAGCGAGTGGGTGAGTGAGTGGGTGAGTGACTGAGCGAGTGGGTGAGCGAGTGGGTGAGCGAGTGGGTGAGCGAGCGGGTGAGCGAGCGGGTGAGCGAGCGGGTGAGCGAGTGGGTGAGCGAGTGGGTGAGCGAGTGGGTGAGCGAGTGGGTGAGCGAGTGGTGGGGTGAGTGATAGACTGAGTGACTGAATGACTGAGCAAGTGGGTGAGTGAGCGAGTGGGTGAGTGAGTGGGTGAGCGAGTGGGTGAGCGAGTGGGTGAGTGAGCGAGCGGGTGAGCAAGCGAGTGGGTGAGTGAGTGACTGAATGACTGAGTGAGTGGGTGAGCGAGTGGGTGAGCGAGTGGGTGCGAGAGTGGTGGGGTGAGTGAGTGACTGAGTGGGTGAGCGAGTGACTGAGCGAGTGGGTGAGCGAGTGGGTGAGCGAGCGGGTGAGCGAGCGAGTGGGTGAGCGAGTGGGTGAGCGAGTGGGTGAGCGAGTGGGTGAGCGAGTGGGTGAGCGAGTGAGCGAGTGGTGGGGTGAGCGAGCGAGTGGGTGAGCGAGTGGGTGAGCGAGTGGGTGAGCGAGTGGGTGAGCGGGTGAGCGAGTGGGTGAGCGAGCGGGTGAGCGAGCGGGTGAGCGAGTGGGTGAGCGAGTGGGTGAGCGAGTGGGTGAGCGAGCGGGTGAGCGAGCGGGTGAGCGAGTGGGTGAGTGGATGAGCGAGTGGGTGAGTGAGTGGGTGAGTGGGTGGGTGAGCGAGTGGGTGAGCGAGTGGGTGAGCGAGTGGGTGAGCGAGCGGGTGAGCGAGTGACTGAGTGACTGAGCGAGTGGGTGAGCGAGTGGGTGAGCGAGTGGGTGAGCGAGTGGGTGAGCGAGCGGGTGAGCGAGCGGGTGAGCGAGTGACTGAGCGAGTGGGTGAGCGAGCGGGTGAGCGAGCGGGTGAGCGAGTGGGTGAGCGAGTGGGTGAGCGAGTGGGTGAGCGAGTGGGTGAGCGAGTGGGTGAGTGACTGAGTGAGTGGGTGAGTGAGTGACTGAGTGAGTGACTGAGTGAGTGGGTGAGCGAGTGGTTGGGTGAGCGAGTGGTTGGGTGAGCGAGTGGGTGAGCGAGTGGGTGAGTGAGTGACTGAATGACTGAGTGAGTGGGTGAGTGAGTGATTAAGTGAGTGAGTGAGTGGGTGAGTGAGTGAGTGAGTGATTAAGTGAGTGAGCGAGTGGGTGAGCGAGTGGGTGAGCGAGTGGGTGAGCGAGTGAGTGAGTGGGTGAGCGAGTGGGTGAGCGAGTGGGTGAGCGAGTCGGTGAGTGACTGAGTGGGTGAGCGAGTGGGTGAGCGAGTGGGTGAGCGAGTGGGTGAGCGAGCGGGTGAGCGAGTGGGTGAGCGAGTGGGTGAGCGAGTGGTGGGGTGAGTGAGAGACTGAGTGACTGAATGACTGAGCGAGTGGGTGAGTGAGCGAGTGGGTGAGTGAGTGGGTGAGCGAGTGGGTGAGCGAGTGGGTGAGTGAGCGAGCGGGTGAGCAAGCGAGTGGGTGAGTGAGTGACTGAATGACTGAGTGAGTGGGTGAGCGAGTGGGTGAGCGAGTGGGTGAGCGAGTGGGTGAGCGAGTGGGTGAGCGAGCGGGTGAGCGAGTGAGTGAGCGAGTGAGCGAGTGAGTGACTGAGTGACTGAGTGGGTGAGCGAGTGGGTGAGCGAGTGGGTGAGCGAGTGGGTGAGCGAGCGAGTGAGCGAGTGGGTGAGCGAGTGGGTGAGCGAGTGGGTGAGTGGGTGAGCGAGTGGGTGAGCGAGTGGGTGAGTGGGTGAGCGAGTGGGTGAGCGAGTGGGTGAGCGAGTGACTGAGCGAGTGGGTGAGCGAGCGGGTGAGCGAGCGGGTGAGCGGGTGAGCGAGTGAGTGGGTGAGCGAGTGGGTGAGCGAGTGACTGAGCGAGTGACTGAGCGAGTGGGTGAGCGAGTGGGTGAGCGAGTGACTGAGCGAGTGGGTGAGCGAGCGGGTGAGCGAGCGGGTGAGCGAGTGAGTGGGTGAGCGAGTGGGTGAGCGAGTGACTGAGCGAGTGGGTGAGCGAGTGGGTGACTGAGTGGGTGAGCGAGTGGGTGAGCGAGTGGGTGAGCGAGTGAGTGAGCGAGTGGGTGAGCGAGTGGTTGGGTGAGCGAGTGGGTGAGCGAGTGGGTGAGCGAGTGAGTGACTGAGCGGGTGAGCGAGTGGGTGAGCGAGTGGGTGAGTGACTGAGTGACTGAGCGAGCGGGTGAGGGAGTGACTGAGTGAGTGGGTGAGCGAGTGACTGAGTGACTGAGCGAGTGGGTGAGCGAGTGGGTGAGCGAGTGGGTGAGCGAGTGAGTGGGTGAGCGAGTGGGTGAGCGGATGACTGAGTGACTGAGTGAGTGGGTGAGTGAGTGACTGAGTGAGTGGGTGAGCGAGTGAGTGAGTGAGTGACTGAATGACTGAGCGAGTGGGTGAGCGAGTGGTTGGGTGAGCGAGTGGGTAAGCGAGTGGTTGGGTGAGCGAGTGGTTGGGTGAGCGAGTGGTTGGGTGAGCGAGTGGTTGGGTGAGCGAGTGGGTGAGCGAGTGGTTGGGTGAGCAAGTGGTTGGGTGAGCGAGTGGTTGGGTGAGCGAGTGACTGAGCGAGTGGGTGAGCGAGTGAGTGAGCGAGTGGGTGAGCGAGTGGTTGGGTGAGCGAGTGGGTGAGCGAGTGGGTGAGCGAGTGGGTGAGTGGGTGAGCGAGTGGGTGAGCGAGTGGGTGAGCGAGTGGGCGAGTGGGTGAGCGAGTGGTGGGGTGAGCGAGTGGGTGAGTGAGTGGGTGAGTGAGTGGGTGAGTGAGCGAGTGGGTGAGTGGGTGAGCGGGTGAGCGAGTGGGTGAGCGAGTGGGTGAGTGACTGAGCGAGTGGGTGAGCGAGTGGGTGAGTGAGTGGGTGAGTGAGTGGGTGAGCGAGTGGGTGAGGCTCACCGGCGAGGTAGGCGATGCTCTGCAGGTTCACCTCGAAGCGTTCACAGTTCTGGTGTTTGGCGACAAGGGCCAGCAGCGTGTGCAGGATCCTCACAGTGCGAGCCACCGTGCCTGCACTGGGGTGCCGGTAGCCTGGAGCAACCACAAACACCACAACCACAACAACCATCACAACCACAACAACAACAACCACCACAACCATCACAAACACAACCACAAACACCACAACCACAACCATCACAAACACAACAACAACAACCATCACAACCATCACAACCACAAACACCACAACCACCATCACAACCACCACCATCACAACCACCACAACCACAACAACAACAACCACAACCACAACCATCACAACCACAATTACAACCATCACAACCACAACCACAAACACCACAACCATCACAACCACAACCATCACAACCACAACAACCATCACCGTCACAACCACAAACACCACAACCACAACCATCACAACCACAAACACCACAACCACAACCATCACAATCACAACCACAAACACCACAACCACAACCATCACAACCACAACCACAACCACCATCACAACCACAACCATCACAATCACAACCACAAACACCACAACCACAACCATCACAACCACAACCACAACCACCATCACAACCACAACCATCACAATCACAACCACAAACACCACAACCATCACAATCACAACCACAAACACCACAACCACAACCATCACAACCACCACAAACACCACAACCACAACCATCACAACCACAAACACCACAACCACAACCATCACAACCACAACCACAACCACCATCACAACCACAACCATCACAACCACAACCACAAACACCACAACCACAACCATCACAATCACAACCACAACCACCATCACAACCACAACCATCACAACCACAACAACCATCACCGTCACAACCACAACCATCACAACCACAACCACAAACACCACAACCACAAACACCACAACCACAACCATCACAACCACAACAACAAACACCACAACCACAACCATCACAACCACAACAACAAACACCACAATTACAATCACAACAACCACCACCGTCACAACCACCATCACAACCACCATCACAACCACAACCATCACAACCACAACCACAAACACCACAATTACAACCATCACAATCACAACAACCACCACCGTCACAACCACCATCACAACCACCATCACAACCACAACCATCACAACCACAACCACAAACACCACAACCACAACCATCACAACCACAACCACAACCACAACCACCATCACAACCACAACCATCACAACCACAACAACCACAACCATCACAACCATCACAAACACCACAACCACAACAACCATCACCGTCACAACCACCATCACAACCACAACCATCACAACCACCACAACCACCATCACAACCACAACCATCACAACCACCACAACCACAACCATCACAACCACAAACACCACAACCACAACCATCACAACCACAACCACAAACACCACAACCACAACCATCACAACCACAACAACAAACACCATCACAACCACAACCATCACAACCACAACAACCACAACCATCACAACCACAAACACCACAACCACAACCATCACAATCACAACCACAAACACCACAACCACAACCATCACAACCACAACCACAACCACCATCACAACCACAACCATCACAATCACAACCACAAACACCACAACCACAACCATCACAACCACAAACACCACAACCACAACCATCACAATCACAACCACAAACACCACAACCACAACCATCACAATCACAACCACAAACACCACAACCACAACCATCACAACCACAAACACCACAACCACAACCATCACAACCACAACCACCATCACAACCACAACCATCACAACCACAACCACAAACACCACAACCACAACCATCACAATCACAACCACAACCACCATCACAACCACAACCATCACAACCACAACAACCATCACCGTCACAACCACAACCATCACAACCACAACCACAAACACCACAACCACAAACACCACAACCACAACCATCACAACCACAACAACAAACACCACAACCACAACCATCACAACCACAACAACAAACACCACAATTACAATCACAACAACCACCACCGTCACAACCACCATCACAACCACCATCACAACCACAACCATCACAACCACAACCACAAACACCACAATTACAACCATCACAATCACAACAACCACCACCGTCACAACCACCATCACAACCACCATCACAACCACAACCATCACAACCACAACCACAAACACCACAACCACAACCATCACAACCACAACCACAACCACCATCACAACCACAACCATCACAACCACAACAACCACAACCATCACAACCATCACAAACACCACAACCACAACAACCATCACCGTCACAACCACCATCACAACCACAACCATCACAACCACCACAACCACCATCACAACCACAACCATCACAACCACCACAACCACAACCATCACAACCACAAACACCACAACCACAACCATCACAACCACAACCACAAACACCACAACCACAACCATCACAACCACAACAACAAACACCATCACAACCACAACCATCACAACCACAACAACCACAACCATCACAACCACAAACACCACAACCACAACCATCACAATCACAACCACAAACACCACAACCACAACCATCACAACCACAACCACAACCACCATCACAACCACAACCATCACAATCACAACCACAAACACCACAACCACAACCATCACAACCACAAACACCACAACCACAACCATCACAATCACAACCACAAACACCACAACCACAACCATCACAATCACAACCACAAACACCACAACCACAACCATCACAACCACAAACACCACAACCACAACCATCACAACCACAACCACAACCACCATCACAACCACAACCATCACAACCACAACCACAAACACCACAACCACAACCATCACAATCACAACCACAACCACCATCACAACCACAACCATCACAACCACAACAACCATCACCGTCACAACCACAACCATCACAACCACAACCACAAACACCACAACCACAAACACCACAACCACAACCATCACAACCACAACAACAAACACCACAACCACAACCATCACAACCACAACAACAAACACCACAATTACAATCACAACAACCACCACCGTCACAACCACCATCACAACCACCATCACAACCACAACCATCACAACCACAACCACAAACACCACAATTACAACCATCACAATCACAACAACCACCACCGTCACAACCACCATCACAACCACCATCACAACCACAACCATCACAACCACAACCACAAACACCACAACCACAACCATCACAACCACAACCACAACCACCATCACAACCACAACCATCACAACCACAACAACCACAACCATCACAACCATCACAAACACCACAACCACAACAACCATCACCGTCACAACCACCATCACAACCACAACCATCACAACCACCACAACCACCATCACAACCACAACCATCACAACCACCACAACCACAACCATCACAACCACAAACACCACAACCACAACCATCACAACCACAACCACAAACACCACAACCACAACCATCACAACCACAACAACCACCACCATCACAACCACAACCACCACAACCACCACCATCACCACAACCACCACAACCACCACCACAACCACCACCACCATCACCACCACCACCACAACCACCACCATCACCACCATCACAACCACAACAACCACCACCACAACCATCACAACCACAAACAACCACCACAACCACCACCATCACAACCACAAACACCACCACAAACACCACCACTACCACTACTACCACCATTACAACCACCATCAAGAACCACCACCATCACAACCACAACCACCATCACAACCATCAGCACCACAACCATCAGCACCACAAACACCACCACAAACACCACCACTACCACAATCACAACCATCACAACCACAACAACAGCAACCACCACCACAACCATCACCACCACAACCATCACAACCACCACCACAACCACCACCACAACCATCACAACCACCACCACAACCACCACAACCACCACCACAACCACCACCACAACCATCACAACCACAACCACAACAACCATCACAACCACAACAACCATCACCACAACCACCACAACCACAACCACCACCACAACCATCACAACCACAACCACAACCACCACCACAACCATCACAACCACCACCACCACAAACACCACCACCACCATCACAAACACCACCACCATCACAACCACAACCACCATCACAACCACAACCACCACCACAACCACCACCACCACCACAACCATCACAACCACAATCACAACCACAATCACAACCATCACAACCACAACCACCATCACAACCACAACCACCATCACAACCACCATCACAACCACCACCACAACCATCACAACCACAACCACAACCATCACAACCACCACCACAACCACCACCACAACCACCATCAGCACCCCAACCACCATCACAACCACCCACCATCACAACCACCCACCATCACAACCACCACAACCACCACCATCAGCACCCCAACCACCATCACAACCACCATCACAACCACCACCATCACAACCACCACCATCACAACCACCACCATCACAACCACCACAACCACAACCACCATCACAACCACCATCACATCCACCATAACAACCACAACCACCATCACAACCACCACAACCACAACCACCATCACAACCACCACCACCATCACAACCACAACCACCACCATCACAACCACAACCACCACCATCACAACCACAACCACCATCACAACCAGCATGACAACCACCACCATCACCACCACAACCACCATCACAACCACAACCACCACGATCACCACCACCACCATCACCACCACCGTCACCATCACCACCACCACCATCACCACCATCACCATCACCACCATCACCATCACCACCACAACCACCATCACAACCATCACCACCACAACAACAACCATAAACCACCACAACCACTATTATCACCACCACAACCACCATCACAACCACCACCATCACAACCACCACCATCACAACCACCACCACAACAACCACAAACCACCACAACCACCATCACTACAACCACCAACATCACAACTACCACCACAACAACCACAAACCACCACAACTACCATCACTACAACCACCAACATCACAACTACCACCACAACAACCACAACAACCACAACAACCACAAACCACCACAACCACCATCACTACAACCACCAACATCACAACTACCACCACAACAACCACAAACCACCACCACAACTACAATCACTACAACCACCAACATCACCACAACTACCACCACAACAACCACAAACCACCATCACAACTACCATCACAAAGTTCTAGATGCTGATAACGATGATGATGGTGATGATGATTACGATGGTGACCACGATGGTGACGATGATGGTGATGATGATGACGATGATGACGGTGACGATGACGATGATGACGATGACAACGATGACGATGAAGACGATGATAATGACAATGATGATGATGATGATGACGATGACGACGATGACGATGATGACGACGATGACCATGATGACGATCACGATGAAGATGATGATGACGATGTAGATGACGACGATGATGACGACGATGATGATGACGATGATGACGATGATGACGATGATGATGACGATCACGATGGTGACGATGACGATGATGACGATGAAGACGATGATGTAGATGATGACGATGATGATGATGACGATGATGTAGATGACGACGTGACGTTATGAGGACGATGACGATGATGATGACGATGATGATGATGACTACGATGCTGATGACGATGATGTAGATGATGAGTACGATGCTGATGACGATGATGACGATCACGATGAAGACGATGATAATGATAATGACGATGTAGATGATGATGACGATGATGTAGATGATGAGTACGATGCTGATGACGATGATGACGATCACGATGAAGACGATGATAATGATAATGACGATGTAGATGATGATGACGATGATGTAGATGATGAGTACGATGATGATGACGATGATGACGATCACGATGAAGACGATGATAATGATGATGATGACTACGATGATGACGACGTTATGAGGACGCCACCACCTTTGAGGAGGTGTCCGACGAGGGCGAAGTTGAAGCTGGAGTTGAAGTTGAGTCCCACAAAGTGGTCCATCTGCTTGCAGTGCCAGTCCAGGGGCAAGCGGGTCTCCATAAACACCTCCTCAGGACTCTACACAGTGAGTGACACGGTGAGTGACACAGTGAGTGACTGAGTGAGTGAGTGAGTGACAGGCGGGTCTCCATAAACACCTCCTCAGGACTCTACACAGTGAGTGACACGGTGAGTGACACAGTGAGTGACTTGGTGAGTGAGTGAGTGAGTGACAGGCGGGTCTCCATAAACACCTCCTCAGGGCTCTACACAGTGACACAGTGAGTGACACAGTGAGTGACACAGTGAGTGACAGGCGGGTCTCCATAAACACCTCCTCAGGGCTCTACACAGTGAGTGAGTGTCTTGGTGAGTGACTTAGTGAGTGACTTGGTGAGTGACTTGGTGAGTGAGTGAGTGAGTGACAGGCGGGTCTCCATAAACACCTCCTCAGGGCTCTACACACACAGTGAGTGACACGGTGAGTGACTGAGTGACTGAGTGAGTGAGTGAGTGACAGGCGGGTCTCCATATACACCTCCTCAGGACTCTACACAGTGAGTGACACGGTGAGTGACACAGTGAGTGACTTGGTGAGTGAGTGAGTGAGTGACAGGCGGGTCTCCATAAACACCTCCTCAGGGCTCTACACAGTGACACAGTGAGTGACACAGTGAGTGACACAGTGAGTGACAGGCGGGTCTCCATAAACACCTCCTCAGGGCTCTACACAGTGAGTGAGTGTCTTGGTGAGTGACTTAGTGAGTGACTTGGTGAGTGACTTGGTGAGTGAGTGAGTGAGTGACAGGCGGGTCTCCATAAACACCTCCTCAGGGCTCTACACACACAGTGAGTGACACGGTGAGTGACTGAGTGACTGAGTGAGTGAGTGAGTGACAGGCGGGTCTCCATATACACCTCCTCAGGACTCTACACAGTGAGTAAGTGACTTAGTGAGTGACTTAGTGAGTGTGTGGGTGAGTGACTGAGTGAGTGAGTGAGTGACAGGCGGGTCTCCATAAACACCTCCTCAGGACTCTACACAGTGAGTGAGTGAGTGACTTGGTGAGTGACTTGGTGAGTAACTTAGTGAGTGAGTGAGGGGCAAACGGGTCTCCATAAACACCTCCTCAGGACTCTACATAGTGAGTGAGTGGGTGACACAGTGGGTGACACGGTGAGTGACTCAGTGAGTGACTGAGTGAGTGACTTGGTGAGTGAGTGAGTGAGGGGCAGGCGGGTCTCCATAAACACCTCCTCAGGGCTCTACACACAGTGAGTGACACGGTGAGTGACACGGTGAGTGACTTGGTGAGTGACTTGGTGAGTGACTGAGTGAGTGACAGGCGGGTCTCCATAAACACCTCCTCAGGGCTCTACACAGTGAGTGACACAGTGAGTGTCTTGGTGAGTGACTTGGTGAGTGACTGAGTGAGTGAGTGACAGGCGGGTCTCCATAAACACCTCCTCAGGGCTCTACACAGTGAGTGACTCAGTGAGTGACTCAGTGAGTGACACAGTGAGTGAGTGAGTGAGTGACAGGCGGGTCTCCATAAACACCTCCTCAGGACTCTACACACACAGTGAGTGACACAGTGAGTGACTTGGTGAGTGACTGAGTGAGTGAGTGAGTGACTTGGTGAGTGACTGAGTGAGTGAGTGAGTGACAGGCGGGTCTCCATAAACACCTCCTCAGGGCTCTACACAGTGAGTGTGTGGGTGACTTGGTGAGTGACACAGTGAGTGACTCAGTGAGTGACACAGTGAGTGAGTGACAGGCGGGTCTCCATAAACACCTCCTCAGGGCTCTACACACAGTGAGTGACACGGTGAGTGACTGAGTGAGTGAGTGAGTGACTTGGTGAGTGACTGAGTGAGTGAGTGAGTGACAGGCGGGTCTCCATAAACACCTCCTCAGGGCTCTACACAGTGAGTGTGTGGGTGACTTGGTGAGTGACACAGTGAGTGACTCAGTGAGTGACACAGTGAGTGAGTGACAGGCGGGTCTCCATAAACACCTCCTCAGGGCTCTACACACAGTGAGTGACACGGTGAGTGACACAGTGAGTGACTGAGTGAGTGACAGGCGGGTCTCCATAAACACCTCCTCAGGGCTCTACACACAGTGGGTGAGTTAGTGTGTGGGTGACACAGTGGGTGACACAGTGAGTGTCTTGGTGAGTGACTCAGTGAGTGACTTGGTGAGTGAGTGAGTGAGTGACAGGCGGGTCTCCATAAACACCTCCTCAGGGCTCTACACACACAGTGGGTGAGTGAGTTAGTGACACAGTGAGTGACACAGTGAGTGACACAGTGAGTGACTTGGTGAGTGAGTGAGTGAGGGGCAGGCGGGTCTCCATAAACACCTCCTCAGGGCTCTACACAGTGAGTGACACGGTGAGTGTCTTGGTGAGTGAGTGAGTGAGGGGCAGGCGGGTCTCCATAAACACCTCCTCAGGACTCTACACAGTGAGTGTGTGGGTGACACAGTGAGTGACTTGGTGAGTGACACGGTGAGTGACTTGGTGAGTGACACGGTGAGTGAGTGAGTGAGGGGCAGGCGGGTCTCCATAAACACCTCCTCAGGGCTCTACACAGTGAGTGAGTGACTTGGTGAGTGACTTGGTGAGTGAGTGAGTGACACAGTGAGTGAGTGAGTGACAGGCGGGTCTCCATAAACACCTCCTCAGGGCTCTACATACACAGTGAGTGACTTAGTGAGTGACACAGTGAGTGACACAGTGAGTGTGTGGGTGACAGGCGGGTCTCCATAAACACCTCCTCAGGACTCTACACAGTGAGTGAGTTAGTGAGTGACACAGTGAGTGAGTGAGTGACTGAGTGAGTGAGTGAGTGACAGGCGGGTCTCCATAAACACCTCCTCAGGGCTCTACACAGTGAGTGTGTGTGGGTGACACAGTGAGTGACTTGGTGAGTGACTTGGTGAGTGAGGGGCAGGCGGGTCTCCATAAACACCTCCTCAGGGCTCTACATACACAGTGAGTGTGTGGGTGACACGGTGAGTGACACAGTGAGTGACACAGTGAGTGAGTGAGTGACTGGGTGAGTGACAGGCGGGTCTCCATAAACACATCCTCAGGGCACTACACACACAGTGAGTGACACAGTGAGTGACACAGTGAGTGACACAGTGAGTGACTTGGTGAGTGAGTGACAGGCGGGTCTCCATAAACAACTCCTCAGGGCTCTACATACACAGTGAGTGACTTAGTGAGTGACACGGTGAGTGAGTGAGTGACTGGGTGAGTGAGTGACAGGCGGGTCTCCATAAACACCTCCTCAGGGCTTTACACAGTGAGTGAGTGAGTGTGTGGGTGACACAGTGAGTGACACAGTGAGTGACACGGTGAGTGAGTGAGTGACAGGCGGGTCTCCATAAACACCTCCTCAGGACTCGACACAGTGAGTGAGTGTGTGGGTGATACAGTGAGTGACTTGGTGAGTGACTGAGTGAGTGAGTGAGTGAGTGACAGGCGGGTCTCCATAAACACCTCCTCAGGGCTCTACACACACAGTGAGTGAGTGAGTGTGTGGGTGATACAGTGAGTGACTTGGTGAGTGACTGAGTGACTGAGTGAGTGACTGAGTGAGTGTGTGGGTGACAGGCGGGTCTCCATAAACACCTCCTCAGGGCTCTACACAGTGAGTGACACAGTGAGTGACTTGGTGAGTGACTTGGTGAGTGACTTGGTGAGTGACTTGGTGAGTGACTTGGTGAGTGACTGAGTGAGTGAGTGGCAGGCGGGTCTCCATAAACACCTCCTCAGGGCTCTACACACACAGTGAGTGAGTTAGTGAGTGACACGGTGAGTGACTTGGTGAGTGAGTGAGTGACTGAGTGAGTGACAGGCGGGTCTCCATAAACACCTCCTCAGGACTCTACATACACAGTGAGTGTGTGTGTGGGTGACACAGTGAGTGACACGGTGAGTGACACGGTGAGTGAGTGAGTGACTGAGTGAGTGACAGGCGGGTCTCCATAAACACCTCCTCAGGGCTCTACACACACAGTGAGTGACACAGTGAGTGACTTGGTGAGTGACTTGGTGAGTGACTTGGTGAGTGACTGAGTGAGTGAGTGGCAGGCGGGTCTCCATAAACACCTCCTCAGGGCTCTACACACACAGTGAGTGAGTTAGTGAGTGACACGGTGAGTGACTTGGTGAGTGAGTGAGTGACTGAGTGAGTGACAGGCGGGTCTCCATAAACACCTCCTCAGGACTCTACACAGTGAGTGACACGGTGAGTGACACAGTGAGTGACTTGGTGAGTGACTGAGTGAGTGACTGGGTGAGTGACAGGTGGGTCTCCATAAACACCTCCTCAGGGCTCTACACAGTGAGTGACACGGTGAGTGACACAGTGAGTGACTTGGTGAGTGACTGAGTGACACGGTGACTGAGTGAGTGACTGAGTGACAGGCAGGTCTCCATAAACACCTCCTCAGGGCTCTACATACACAGTGAGTGACTTAGTGAGTGACTTGGTGAGTGACTGAGTGAGTGAGTGACTTGGTGAGTGACAGGCGGGTCTCCATAAACACCTCCTCAGGGCTCTACACGGTGAGTGACACAGTGAGTGACACAGTGAGTGACTCAGTGAGTGACTTGGTGAGTGACTTGGTGAGTGAGTGACACGGTGAGTGACTTGGTGAGTGAGTGAGTGACAGGCGGGTCTCCATAAACACCTCCTCAGGGCTCTACACGGTGAGTGAGTGATTTGGTGAGTGACTTGGTGAGTGACTGAGTGAGTGAGTGAGTCACTGAGTGAGTGAGTGACAGGCGGGTCTCCATAAACACCTCCTCAGGACTCTACATACACAGTGAGTGACACGGTGAGTGACTGAGTGAGTGACTTGGTGAGTGACTGAGTGACTGACTGAGTGAGTGAGTGACAGGCGGGTCTCCATAAACACCTCCTCAGGGCTCTACACAGTGGGTGAGTGACTTGGTGAGTGACTGAGTGAGTGACTTAGTGAGTGACACGGTGAGTGACTGAGTGAGTGAGTGAGTGACAGGCGGGTCTCCATAAACACCTCCTCAGGGCTGTACACAGTGAGTGACACGGTGAGTGACACGGTGAGTGACTGAGTGAGTGACTGGGTGAGTGACAGGCGGGTCTCCATAAACACCTCCTCAGGGCTCTACACGGTGGGTGAGTGTGTGGGTGACACGGTGAGTGACTTGGTGAGTGACTTGGTGAGTGACTTAGTGAGTGAGGGGCAGGCGGGTCTCCATAAACACCTCCTCAGGGCTCTACACAGTGAGTGACACAGTGAGTGACTTGGTGAGTGAGTGAGTGACTCAGTGAGTGAGTGAGTGAGTGACAGGCAGGTCTCCATAAACACCTCCTCAGGACTCTACACAGTGAGTGACACAGTGAGTGACTGAGTGAGTGAGTGACTTGGTGAGTGACTGAGTGAGTGAGTGAGTGACAGGCGGGTCTCCATAAACACCTCCTCAGGGCTCTACACAGTGGGTGAGTGACTTGGTGAGTGAGTGACTGAGTGAGTGAGTGACTGAGTGACTGAGTGACTGAGTGAGTGAGTGAGTGACTGAGTGACTCACCCTGTGGTTGAACACACAGAATGAGTCGAGCGTGTGGAGGTTCTGCTCCAAGAGGCCAGTCCCCACTGAGTAGAGGGTGTGACTGAGTGACTGAGTGACTGAGTGAGTGACTGAGTGACTGAGTGAGTGACTGAGTGAGTGACTGAGTGACTGAGTGAGTGACTGAGTGACTGAGTGACTGAGTGAGTGACTGAGTGACTGAGTGAGTGACTGAGTGACTGACTGAGTGACTGAGTGAGTGACTGAGTGAGTGACTGAGTGACTCACCCTGTGGTTGAACACACAGAATGAGTCGAGCGTGTGGAGGTTCTGCTCTAAGAGGCCAGTCCCCGCTGAGTAGAGGGTGTGACTGAGTGACTGAGTGACTGAGTGAGTGAGTGACTGAGTGACTGAGTGAGTGACTGAGTGAGTGACTGAGTGACTCACCCTGTGGTTGAACACACAGAATGAGTCGAGCGTGTGGAGTTTCTGCTCCAAGAGGCCAGTCCCCGCTGAGTAGAGGGTGTGACTGAGTGACTGAGTGAGTGAGTGACTGAGTGAGTGACTGAGTGAGTGACTGAGTGACTGGGTGAGTGACTGAGTGAGTGACTGAGTGAGTGACTGAGTGAGTGAGTGAGTGACTGAGTGACTCACCCTGTGGTTGAACACACAGAATGAGTCGAGCGTGTGGAGGTTCTGCTCCAAGAGGCCAGTCCCCGCTGAGTAGAGGGTGTGACTGAGTGACTGAGTGAGTGACTGAGTGAGTGACTGAGTGAGTGACTGAGTGACTGAGTGAGTGACTGAGTGACTGAGTGACTGAGTGAGTGACTGAGTGAGTGACTGAGTGAGTGACTGAGTGACTGAGTGAGTGACTGAGTGACTCACCCTGTGGTTGAACACACAGAATGAGTCGAGCGTGTGGAGGTTCTGCTCCAAGAGGCCAGTCCCCGCTGAGTAGAGGGTGTGACTGAGTGACTGAGTGAGTGAGTGACTGAGTGAGTGAGTGAGTGACTGAGTGAGTGAGTGAGTGTGTGACTGAGTGACTGAGTGAGTGACTGAGTGACTGAGTGAGTGAGTGAGTGACTGAGTGACTGAGTGAGTGACTGAGTGAGTGACTGAGTGAGTGACTGAGTGACTCACCCTGTGGTTGAACACACCGAATGAGTCGAGCGTGTGGAGGTTGTGCTCCAAGAGGCCAGTCCCCGCTGAGTAGAGGGAAGCTTCGTCCAGCTGCAGCACCGCCACGGCCACCCAGAAGAGCGCCCGGTGCATCGGCGAGTCCTGGGGTCACGGGGGGGTGAGGGGTCACGGGGGGGTGAGGGGTCACGAGGGGGGGGGGGTCACAGGGGGGGGGAGGGGTCACAGGGGGGAGAGGGGTAACAGGGGGAGGGGTCACGTGTGTGTGTGTAGGTGTATGTGTAGGTGTGTAGGTGTGTGTGTGTAGGTGTGTGTGTGTGTAGGTGTGTGTAGGTGTGTGTAGGTGTGTGTGTGTAGGTGTGTGTGTGTAGGTGTAGGTGTGTGTGTAGGTGTGTAGGTGTGTGTAGGTGTGTGTAGGTGTGTGTGTGTGTAGGTGTGTGTGTAGGTGTAGGTGTGTGTGTAGGTGTGTGTGTGTAGGTGTGTGTGTGTGTAGGTGTGTGTAGGTGTAGTGTGTGTGTGTAGGTGTGTGTGTGTAGGTGTGTGTGTGTGTAGGTGTGTGTGTGTAGGTGTGTGTGTAGGTGTGTATGTGTAGGTGTGTAGGTGTGTGTAGGTGTGTGTGTAGGTGTGTGTGTGTAGGTGTGTGTGTAGGTGTGTGTGTGTAGGTGTGTGTGTAGGTGTGTGTGTAGGTGTGTGTGTGTGTGTAGGTGTGTGTGTATGTGTAGGTGTGTAGGTGTGTAGGTGTGTGTGTGTAGGTGTGTGTGTGTGTAGGTGTGTGTGTGTGTGTAGGTGTGTGTGTGTGTAGGTGTGTGTAGGTGTGTGTAGGGGTGTGTGTGTGTAGGTGTGTGTGTGTAGGTGTGTGTGTGTAGGTGTAGTGTGTGTAGGTGTGTGTGTAGGTGTGTGTGTGTGTGTGTGTGTAGGTGTGTGTGTGTAGGTGTGTGTGTGTAGGTGTGTGTGTGTAGGTGTGTGTGTAGGTGTGTGTGTGTGTAGGTGTGTGTAGGTGTAGTGTGTAGGTGTGTGTGTGTGTGTAGGTGTGTGTGTGTAGGTGTGTGTAGGTGTGTGTGTGTAGGTGTGTGTGTGTAGGTGTGTGTGTGTAGGTGTGTGTGTGTGTTTGTGTAGGTGTGTGTAGGTGTAGTGTGTAGGTGTGTGTGTGTAGGTGTGTGTGTGTAGGTGTGTGTAGGTATGTGTGTGTAGGTGTGTGTGTGTAGGTGTGTGTGTGTGTGTGTGTAGGTGTGTGTAGGTGTGTGTATGTGTAGGTGTGTGTGTGTAGGTGTAGTGTGTGTATGTAGGTGTGTGTGTGTAGGTGTGTGTAGGTGTGTGTAGGTGTGTGTGTAGGTGTGTGTGTGTGTGTATGTGTAGGTGTGTGTGTGTAGGTGTGTGTAGGTGTGTGTAGGTGTGTGTGTAGGTGTGTGTGTGTGTGTATGTGTAGGTGTGTGTGTGTAGGTGTGTGTAGGTGTGTGTAGGTGTGTGTGTAGGTGTGTGTGTGTGTGTATGTGTAGGTGTGTGTGTGTGTGTATGTGTAGGTGTGTGCGTGTGTGCTACTCACACGTGCGAGTAGAGGCTGCAGGCGCATCAGGGCGATGACCGTGGCCTCGATGAGAACCAGGCTGTTGTAGCTGTCAGGCCCCTTCAGTGAACTCTCCAGACCCTGCACACACACACAGTCACACACAGGTACACACAGTCACACACACAGTCACACACATGTACACACAGTCACACACGGTGACACACGCACACACACACACGGTGACACACGCACACACACGGTAACACACGCACACACACACGCACACACACACGGTGACACACGCACACACACAGTCACACACGCACACACACACGCACACACACACGGTGACACACGCACACACACAGTGACACACACACACACACACAGTCACCCACGCACAAACACACAGTCACACACGCACACACACACGCACACACACACGGTGACACACGCACACACACACGCGACACACGCACACACACACGCACACACGTACACACGGTGACACATGCACACACACACGCACACACACACGTACACACACGTTTACACACGGTGACACACGCACACACACACAGACAGACACACACAGACACACGCACACACAAAGATCCCCCATATAGCCTTAGCAGACTGTAGGGGCAAGTGCTGTTAGCGAGCACCTATGAAGGCCGGAACGGTACACGAGGGGGTGGGTGGCCAACACCACGCCCGACCGCCTTTGTCTCCCTAGTGGCGATGTTTACACACCACACCAGGTACTCATTTGAGGCTGAGTCGACCTAGGGGAGGCCCGGGACCAGTTCAGATAATCGTCACTGGTGTTGGCCGTGAGCGGGAATCGAACCCGGGTCGCCAGGTTCATAGGGCAGTGTAGCGCTAACCGCTACACTACCGCTCATAGACACACACACAGACACACAGTGACACACACACACACAGACACACACACAGACACACAGTGACACACACACACACAGACACACACACACACACACAGTGACACACACACACAGACACGTACACACACACACACGTGTATATCCACAAGCACGTACACACACACGCACGCACACACACACACACGTATACATGTGTGTCTTTCCCCGTTTGTGTATGCGTCTCCCCGTGTGTGTGTCACCGTGTGTGTGTGCGTGTGTCACCGTGTGTGTGTGTGTGTCACCGCGTGTGTGTGTGTGTGTCACCGTGTGTGTGTGTGTGTGTCACCGTGTGTGTGTGTGTGTCACCGTGTGTGTGTGTGTGTGTGTCACCGTGTGTGTGTGTGTGTGCGGCACCGTGTGTGTGTGTCACCGTGTGTGTGTGTGTGTCACCGTGTGTGTGTGTGTGTGCGGCACCGTGTGTGTGTGTCACCGTGTGTGTCACCGTGTGTCACCGTGTGTGTGTGTGTGTGTCACCGTGTGTCACCGTGTGTGTCACCGTGTGTCACCGTGTGTGTGTGTGTGTCACCGTGTGTCACCGTGTGTGTCACCGTGTGTCACCGTGTGTGTGTGTGTGTCACCGTGTGTCACCGTGTGTGTGTGTGTGTCACCGTGTGTCACCGTGTGTGTGTGTGTGTCACCGTGTGTGTCACCGAGTGTGTGCGTGTGTGTGTCACCGTGTGTGTGTGTGTGTCACCATGTGTGTCACCGTGTGTCACCGTGTGTCACCGTGTGTGTGTGTGTCACCGTGTGTCACCGTGTGTGTGTGTGTCACCGTGTGTCACCGTGTGTGTGTGTGTGTCACCGTGTGTGTGTGTGTGTCACCGTGTGTCACCGTGTGTGTGTGTGTCACCATGTGTGTCACCGTGTGTCACCGTGTGTCACCGTGTGTGTGTGTGTCACCGTGTGTCACCGTGTGTGTGTGTGTCACCGTGTGTCACCGTGTGTGTGTGTGTGTCACCGTGTGTGTCACCGAGTGTGTGCGTGTGTGTGTCACCGTGTGTGTGTGTGTGTCACCGTGTGTGTCACCGTGTGTGTGTGTCACCGTGTGTGTGTGTGTGTCACCGTGTGTGTGCGTGTGTCACTGTGTGTGTGTGCGTGTGTCACTGTGTGTGTGTGTGTGTGTCACTGTGTGTGTGTGTGTGTCACTGTGTGTGTGTCACTGTGTGTGTGTGTGTCACTGTGTGTGTGTGTGTGTCACTGTGTGTGTGTCACCGTGTGTGTGTGTGTGTCACCGTGTGTGTCACCGTGTGTGTGTGTCACCGTGTGTGTGTGTGTGTCACCGTGTGTGTGCGTGTGTCACTGTGTGTGTGTGTGTGTGTCACTGTGTGTGTGTGTGTGTCACTGTGTGTGTGTCACTGTGTGTGTCTGTGTGTGTCACTGTGTGTGTGTGTGTGTGTCACTGTGTGTGTGTGTGTGTGTCACTGTGTGTGTGTGTGTGTGTCACCGTGTGTGTGTGTGTGTCACTGTGTGTGTGTGTCACCGTGTGTGTGTGTGTGTGCACCTTGCTCTGAATGTGCAGGATCTGGCGGATGTGAGTGCTGGTCGCTCGCTTGCTGATGCAGCCAAACACCACGAGGGCACGCGGCTGTAGGGACGGGTTGTACTGGAACGCAAACCTACACACGGTGACACACACACACACAGTGACACACACACAGTGACACACACAGTGACACACACACACACAGTGACACACACACAGTGACACACACACACAGTGACACACACACAGGGTGACACACACACACAGTGACACACACACAGTGACACACACACACACAGTGACACACACACACACACAGTGACACACACAGGGTGACACACACACATACAGTGACACACACACACGGTGACACACACACACAGTGACACACACACACAGTGACACACACACACAGTGACACACACACACGGTGACACACACACAGTGACACACACACAGGGTGACACACACACACAGTGACACACACACACACGGTGACACACACACAGACACGGTGACACACACACAGTGACACACACACACAGTGACACACACACACAGTGACACACACACACAGTGACACACACACACACACGGTGACACACACACAGTGACACACACACACACGGTGACACACACACAGACACGGTGACACACACACAGTGACACACACACACAGTGACACACACACACAGTGACACACACACACACACGGTGACACACACACACACAGTGACACACACACACGGTGACACACACACACACGGTGACACACACACACAGTGACACACACACACACAGGGTGACACACACACACAGTGACACACACACACACACGGTGACACACACACACAGTGACACACACACACACACACGGTGACACACACACACGGTGACACACACACAGTGACACACACACACGGTGACACACACACACGGTGACACACACACACACGGTGACACACACAGTGACACACACACACACAGATGGTGACACACACACAGTGACACACACACACGGTGACACACACACACACACAGTGACACACACACACAGTGACACACACACGGTGACACACACGGTGACACACACAGTGACACACACGGTGACACACACACACAGTGACACACAGTGACACACACACGGTGACACACACGGTGACACACACGGTGACACACACACACAGTGACACACAGTGACACACACACGGTGACACACACACACGGTGACACACAGTGACACACACACAGTGACACACAGTGACACACTCACAGTGACACACACACAGTGACACACACACGGTGACACACCACACACGGTGATACACCACAACCATGATCACAGCCACCATCATCATGATCACCACCATCACCACAACCACGATCACCACAACCACCACCACCACAATCACCACAACCACGATCACCACCATCACCACCATCATCACCATCACCACCATCATCATCACCACCATCACCACCATCATCATCATCACCACCATCACCACCATCACCACCATCACCATCACCACCATCATTATCATCACCACCATCATCATCATCATCACCACCATCATCACCACCATCATCATCATCACCACCATCACCACCATCACCACCATCATCATCATCATCACCACCATCACCACCATCACCACCATCATTATCATCATCACCATCATCACCACTATCATCATCACCATCATCACCATCATCATTACCATCACCACCATCATCATCATCACCACCATCACCACTATCATTATCATCATCACCATCACCACCACCATCATCATCATCATCACCACCATCACCACCATCACCACCATCATCATCACCACCATCATCATCACCACCATCATCATCATCACCACCACAACCACGATCACCACCATCACCATCACCACCACCACCACCACCACGATCACCACCACCACCACCACAACCACCACCGCCACCACCACCATCACCACCACCACCACCGCCACCACCATCACCACCACCACCACCGCCACCACCATCATCACCACCACCACAACCACGACCACCACCACAACCACCACCACCACCACCATGATAATGATGTCTAGGCTGGGTTCTTACTTCTGGGCGAGCTCCGTCCACTGCTCCAGCCAGCGGCAGGTCGGCTGGTCACGCATGCAGGCCTGGTGAGTGACACCGTCACACAGTCACTCACACAGTCACACACAGTCACACACAGTCACATAGTCACACACACACACAGTCACGCATGCAGGCCTGGTGAGTGACACCGTCAGTCAGTCAGTCACAGTCACTCACAGTCACACAGTCAGTCACGCATGCAGGCCTGGTGAGTGACACCGTCAGTCACAGTCACAGTCAGTCACACAGTCACTCACACACACAGTCACACACAGTCACACACAGTCACACAGTCACACAGTCACGCATGCAGGCCTGGTGAGTGACACAGTCAGTCAGTCACACAGTCACACAGTCACTCACAGTCACACACAGTCACGCATGCAGGCCTGGTGAGTGACAGACAGTCAGTCACACAGTCAGTCACACAGTCAGTCACAGTCACTCACAGTCACACAGTCACTCACAGTCACTCACAGTCACACACAGTCACGCATGCAGGCCTGGTGAGTGACAGTCAGTCACAGTCACTCACAGTCACACAGTCACAGTCACACAGTCACTCACAGTCACTCACAGTCACACACAGTCACGCATGCAGGCCTGGTGAGTGACACCGTCAGTCACACAGTCAGTCACAGTCACACAGTCACACACAGTCACACACACAGTCACACACACACACACACAATCACTCAGTCACACACAGTCACACACAGTCAGTCACACAGTCACACAGTCACACACAGTCACAGTGTGTGTGACACCACCAATCACCACCAATCACCACCACCGCTCACCACCACCACCACCACCGCCGCTCACCACCACCACCACCACCCACCTCACCGGCCGCTCACCTCCATGATCTCCAGCAGAGCGTCGGTCACCACCTCGAGCGAGGGGTGAGCCACGAGCCCTCTCGAGCTCACCACCACCACCACCACCACCACCGCCGCTCACCACCACCACCACCACCACCCACCTCACCGGCCGCTCACCTCCATGATCTCCAGCAGAGCGTCGGTCACCACCTCGAGCGAGGGGTGAGCCACGAGCCCTCTCGAGCTCACCACCACCACCACCACCACCACCGCCGCTCACCACCACCACCACCACCACCCACCTCACCGGCCGCTCACCTCCACGATCTCCAGCAGAGCGTCGGTCACCACCTCGAGCGAGGGGTGAGCCACGAGCCCTCTCGAGCTCACCACCACCACCACCACCACCACCGCCGCTCACCACCACCACCACCACCACCCACCTCACCGGCCGCTCACCTCCATGATCTCCAGCAGAGCGTCGGTCACCACCTCGAGCGAGGTGAGCGAGAAGCTCTCCCGCTCGTACGAGCCCGGCGAGAAGGAACGGTCTCGGTAGCTGGCGCGGAAGGCGATGACGGCGGCCGACTTCACCTTGCTGATGCCGAACAGCAGCTTGAACTTGGGCAGGCAGAACTCGGTCACGCTGAGGCGCAGGACTTGCTTCGTCTCCTCTGTGGCAGCGGTGGTGGTGAGACACGGTGAGAGACACGGAGAGACACGGAGAGACACGGTGAGACACGGAGAGACACGGTGAGACACGGTGAGAGACACGGAGAGACACGGAGAGACACGGTGAGACACGGTGAGACACGGAGAGACACGGAGAGACACGGTGAGAGACACGGAGAGACACGGTGAGACATGGAGAGACACGGGCAGGCAGAACTCGGTCACGCTGAGGCGCAGGACTTGCTTCGTCTCCTCTGTGGCAGCGGTGGAGAGACACGGTGAGAGACACGGAGAGACACGGAGAGACACGGGGAGACATGGGGAGACACGGAGAGACACGGTGAGGCGCAGGACTTGCTTCGTCTCCTCTGTGGCAGCGGTGGTGGTGGTGGTGAGAGACACGGAGAGAGACACGGAGAGACACGGGGGGACATGGAGAGACACGGGCAGGCAGAACTCGGTCACGCTGAGGCGCAGGACTTGCTTCGTCTCCTCTGTGGCAGCGGTGGAGAGACACGGTGAGACACGGTGAGACACGGGGGGACACGGAGAGACACGGAGAGACACGGAGAGACACGGGGAGACACGGAGAGACACGGTGAGACACGGAGAGACGCAGGGAGACAGGGAGAGACACGGTGAGACACGGTGAGACACGGAGAGACACGGAGAGACATGGGGAGACATGGAGAGACACGGAGAGACACGGGGAGACACGGTGAGACACGGAGAGACACGGGGAGACACGGTGAGACACGGTGAGACACGGAGAGACACGGGGAGACACGGTGAGACACGGTGAGACACGGTGAGACACGGTGAGACACGGAGAGACACGGGGAGACACGGTGAGACACGGGGAGACACGGTGAGACAGAACTCGGTCACGCTGAGGCGCAGGACTTGCTTCGTCTCCTCTGTGGCAGCGGTGGAGAGACACGGTGAGAGACACGGAGAGACACGGTGAGACACGGAGAGACACGGTGAGACACGGTGAGACACGGTGAGACACGGTGAGACACGGAGAGACACGGTGAGACACGGTGAGACACGGAGAGACACGGTGAGATACGGGGGAGACACGGTGAGACACGGTGAGACACGGAGAGACACGGAGAGACACGGGGAGACACGGTGAGACACGGGGAGACACGGAGAGACACGGAGAGACACGGAGAGACACGGGGAGACACGGGGAGACACGGAGAGACGCATAGAGACGCAGAGAGACACGTAGAGACGCAGAGAGACACGGGGAGAGACGGAGAGAAGCGGGGAGACACGGGGAGACACGGGTAGACACGGGGAGACACGGGGGGAGACACGGGGAGACACGGAGAGACACGGTGAGACACGGTGAGACACGGAGAGACACAGTGAGACACGGAGAGACACGGGGAGACACGGGGAGACACGGAGAGACACGGAGAGACACGGTGAGACACGGGGAGACACGGGCAGGCAGAATTCAGTGATGCTCAGGCCCATCCACTCACCCACTCACTCACCCATTCACCAACTCACCAACACACTCACTCACCCCATCACTCACCCACCCACTCACTCACTCACCCACCCACTCACACACCCACTCACAGACTGAATCACTCATCCACTCACCCACCCACTCACACACCCACCCACACACCCACCCACTCACACACCCACTCACCCAATCACTCACCCACCCACTCACCCACCAACTCACCCCATCACTCACCCACTCACTCACTCACCCACCCACTCACACACCCCATCACTCACCCACCCACCCACTCCATCACCCACCCACTCACTCACCCACTCACTCATCCACTCACACACCCACTCACCCCATCACCCACCCACTCACTCACCCCATCACCCACCCACTCACCCACTCACTCACCCACCCACCGACTCACCCACTCACCCACCCACCGACTCACCCACTCACCCACCCACCGACTCACCCACTCACCCACCCACCGACTCACACACCCACTCACCCACCCACCCACTCACCCACCCACTCACCCACCCACCCACTCACCCACCCACCCACTCACCCACCCACCCACTCACCCACCCACCCACTCACCACTGAAGTTGAGCTGGGAGCACGTGCACAGTGAGTGGATGATGTTGATGACAACTCACCCCACCACTCACCCCATCACTCACCCACCCACCCACTCACCCACCCACCCACTCACTCACTCACCGACTCACTCACCAACTCACTCACTCACCCCACCACTCACCCCACCACTCACTCACCCCATCACTCACTCACTCACCCACTCACTCACCCACCCACTCACCCACCCACCCACTCACCACTGAAGTTGAGCTGGGAGCACGTGCACAGTGAGTGGATGATGTTGATGACAACTCACCCCACCACATACTCACCCACCCACCCACTCACCCACCCACCCACCCACTCACCCACCCACCCACTCACCCCATCACCCACCCACCCACCCACTCACCCTCTCACCCACCCACCCACTCACCCACTCACCCACCCACCCACCCCATCACCCACCCACTCACTCACCCACTCACTCACCCACCCACTCACTCACCCACCCACTCACTCACCCACCCACCCACTCACCCACCCACTCACTCACTCACTCACCCACCCACTCACCCACCCACCCACTCACCCCATCACCCACCCACCCACCCACTCACCCACCTACCCACTCACCCTCTCACCCACCCACCCACTCACCCACTCACCCACCCACCCACCCCATCACCCACCCACTCACCCACCCACTCACTCACCCACTCACTCACCCACCCACTCACTCACCCACCCACCCACTCACCCACCCACTCACTCACTCACTCACTCACCCACCCACTCACCCACCCACCCACTCACCACTGAAGTTGAGCTGGGAGCACGTGCACAGTGAGTGGATGATGTTGATGACAACTCACCCCACCACTCACCCACCCACCCACTCACCGACTCACTCACCCACCCCATCACTCACCCACTCACCCACCCACTCACTCACCCACTCACCCACCCACTCACTCACCCACCCACTCACTCACTCACCCACTCACCCACCCACCCACCCACTCACCCACCCACCCACTCACTCACTCACCCACTCACCCACTAACCCACCCACCCACTCACCACTGAAGTTGAGCTGGGAGCACGTGCACAGTGAGTGGATGATGTTGATGACAACTCACCCCACCACTCATCCCACCACTCACCCACCCACCCACTCACTCACCCACTCACTCACCCACTCACCCACCCACTCACTCACCCACTCACCCACCCACTCACCCACCCACCCACCCCATCACCCACCCACTCACCACTGAAGTTGAGCTGGGAGCACGTGCACAGTGAGTGGATGATGTTGATGACAACTCACCCCACCACTCACCCCACCACCCACTCACCCACTCACTCACCCACCCACTCACCCACCCACTCACTCACCCACTCACCCACTCACCCACCCACCCACTCACCCCACCACTCACCCACCCACCCACCCACTCACCACTGAAGTTGAGCTGGGAGCACGTGCACAGGGAATGGATGATGTTGATGACAACTCACCCCACCACTCACCCAACCACTCACTCACCCACCCACTCACCCACCCACTCACTCACCCACCCACTCACTCACCCACCCACTCACCCACCCACCCACCCACTCACCACTGAAGTTGAGCTGGGAGCACGTGCACAGTGAGTGGATGATGTTGATGACAACTCACCCCAACCACTCACCCCATCACTCACCCACCCACCCACCCCATCACCCACCCACCCACTCACCACTGAAGTTGAGCTGGGAGCACGTGCACAGTGAGTGGATGATGTTGATGACAACTCACCCCATCACTCACCCCATCACTCACCCACTCACTCATTCACCCACTCACTCACTCACCCACCCACCCACCCACTCACTCACTCACCCACTCACTCACCCACCCACCCACTCACTCACCCACTCACCCACCCCATCACCCACCCACTCACCACTGAAGTTGAGCTGGGAGCACGTGCACAGTGAGTGGATGATGTTGATGACAACTCACCCCACCACTCACCCCACCACTCACCCACCCACCCACTCACCCACCCACTCACTCACCCACCCACCCACCCACTCACTCACCCACTCACCCACTCACTCACTCACCCACTCACCCACTAACGCACCCACCCACTCACCACTGAAGTTGAGCTGGGAGCACGTGCACAGTGAGTGGATGATGTTGATGACAACTCACCCCACCACTCACCCCACCACTCACCCACCCACCCACTCACTCACCCACTCACTCACCCACTCACCCACCCACTCACTCACCCACTCACTCACCCACTCACCCACCCACCCACCCCATCACCCACCCACTCACCACTGAAGTTGAGCTGGGAGCACGTGCACAGTGAGTGGATGATGTTGATGACAACTCACCCCACCACTCACCCCACCACTCACTCACCCACTCACTCACCCACCCACTCACCCACCCACTCACTCACCCACTCACCCACTCACCCACCCACTCACCCCACCACTCACCCACCCACCCACCCACTCACCACTGAAGTTGAGCTGGGAGCACGTGCACAGGGAATGGATGATGTTGATGACAACTCACCCCACCACTCACCCAACCACTCACCCACCCACTCACTCACCCACCCACTCACCCACCCACTCACTCACCCACCCACTCACTCACCCACCCACTCACCCACCCACCCACCCACCCACTCACCACTGAAGTTGAGCTGGGAGCACGTGCACAGTGAGTGGATGATGTTGATGACAACTCACCCCAACCACTCACCCCATCACTCACCCACCCACCCACCCACCCCATCACCCACCCACCCACTCACCACTGAAGTTGAGCTGGGAGCACGTGCACAGTGAGTGGATGATGTTGATGACAACTCACCCCACCACTCACCCCACCACTCACCCACCCACCCACTCACCCACCCACTCACTCACCCACCCACTCACCACTGAAGTTGAGCTGGGAGCACGTGCACAGTGAGTGGATGATGTTGATGACAACTCACCCCACCACTCACCCCACCACTCACACACCCACCCACTCACCCACCCACTCACTCACCCACCCACCCACCCACTCACTCACTCACCCACTCACTCACCCACCCACTCACCCACCCACCCACTCACCACTGAAGTTGAGCTGGGAGCACGTGCACAGTGAGTGGATGATGTTGATGACAACTCACCCCACCACTCACCCACCCACTCACTCACCCACTCACCCACCCACCCACCCCATCACCCACCCACTCACCACTGAAGTTGAGCTGGGAGCACGTGCACAGTGAGTGGATGATGTTGATGACAACTCACCCCATCACTCACCCACTCACCCCACCACCAACTCACTCACTCACCCACTCACCCCATCACTCACCCACTCACCCCATCACTCACCCACCCACTCACCCACTCACCCACTCACCACTGAAGTTGAGCTGGGAGCACGTGCACAGTGAGTGGATGATGTTGATGACAACTCACCCCATCACTCACCCACTCACCCACCCACCCACCCATCCACTCACTCACCGACTCACTCACCCACTCACCCACCCACCCACCCACTCACCACTGAAGTTGAGCTGGGAGCACGTGCACAGTGAGTGGATGATGTTGATGACAACTCACCCCACCACTCACCCACTCACCCACTCACCCCATCACTCACCCACTCACTCACCCACTCACCCACCCACTCACTCACCCACTCACCCACTCACTCACCCACCCACTCACCCACCCACCCACTCACCCACCCACTCACCACTGAAGTTGAGCTGGGAGCACGTGCACAGTGAGTGGATGATGTTGATGACGAGGCCGTGAGTGGAGGCCCTTAGGGACAGGGGCCCCGTGGCAACGAGCAACGTCACGAACGTGGAAGAGGTAGGGGAGGTGGGTGGCCACGTCCAGGGAGTTGTTGAAACTCAGCATGAGCATGTACCTGTGGGGAGAGGGGGTTGGGGGTGGGTGAGTGGGTGAGTGGGTGGGTGAGTGGGTGGGTGAGTGGGTGGGTGAGTGGGTGGGTGGGTGGGTAGGTGAATGGGTGAGAGGGGTGGGTGGGTGAGTGGGTGGGTGGGTGGGTGAGTGAGTGAGTGGGTGGGTGGGTGAGTGGGTGGGTGGGTGGGTGAGTGGGTGAATGGGTGAGAGAGTGAGTGGGAGAGTGGGTGGATGGGTGGGTGAGCGGGTGAGTGGGTGGGTGAGTGGGTGGGTGGGTGGGTGAGCGAGTGGGTGAGTGGGTGAGTGGGTGGGTGAGTGGGTGGGTGGTTGAATGAGTGGGTGGGTGAGGGGGTGAGCGAGTGGGTGAGTGGGTGAGCGGGTGGGTGAGTGGGTGGGTGAGTGGGTGGGTGGGTGGGTGAGTGGGTGAGTGGGTGGGTGGGTGGATGGGTGAGTGGGTGAGTGAGTGAGTGGGTGAGTGAGTGGGTGGGTGGGTAGGTGAATGGGTGAGAGAGTGGATGAGTGGGTGAGAGAGTGAGTGAGTGGGTGAGCGGGTGGGTGGGTGGGTGGGGTGAGTGAGTGGGTGGGAGAGTGAGTCACTGAGTGAATGGGTGAGTGGGTGAGTGGGTGAGCGGGTGAGCGGGCGAGTGGGTGAGCGGGTGAGTGAGTGGGTGAGTGGGTGGGTGGGTGAGAGAGTGGGTGAGAGAGTGAGTGAGTGGGTGGGTGGGTAGCTAGGTGGGTGAGTGAGTGGGTGGGTGGGTGGGTGAGTGGGTGGGTGGATGAGTGAGTGGGTGGGTGGGTGAGTGGGTGGATGGGTGGGTGAGTGGGTGAGTGAGTGAGTGGGTAGGTGGGTGAGCGAGTGGGTGAGTGGGTGAGTGGGTGGGTGAGTGAGTGGGTGGGTGGGTGGGTGAGTGAGTGGGTGGGTGGATGAGTGAGTGGGTGGGTGGGTGGGTGAGTGGGTGGATGGGTGGGTGAGCGGGTGAGTGAGTGGGTGGGTGAGTGGGTGGGTGGGTGGGTGAGTGGGTGGGTGGGTGGGTGAGTGGGTGGGTGAGTGAGTGGGTGGGTGGGTGGGTGGGTGAGTGAGTGGGTGGGTGGGTGGGTGGGTGAGTGAGTGAGTGAGTGGGTGGGTGAGTGGGTGAGTGAGTGGGTGGGTGAGCGGGTGGGAGAGTGGGTGGGTGGGTGGGTGGGTGAGTGGGTGGGTGGGTGAGTGGGTGGGGAGGTAGGTGGGTGAGTGGGTGGGTGAGTGGGTGAGTGGGTGAGTGAGTGGGTGAGTGGGTGAGTGGGTGAGTGGGTGAGAGAGTGAGTGGAGAGTGAGTGAGTGGGTGAGCGGGTGGGTGGGTGGGTGAGTGGGTGGGTGAGTGAGTGAGTGGGTGGGTGGGTGAGAGAGTGGGTGAGAGAGTGAGTGGGTGAGTGGGTGAGAGAGTGGGTGAGTGAGTGGGTGAGTGAGTGAGTGGGCGAGTGGGTGGGTGAGAGAGTGAGTGGGTGAGTGGGTGGGTGAGAGAGTGGGTGAGAGAGTGGGTGAAAGAGTGGGTGAGTGGGTGGGTGAGTGGGTGAGTGGGTGGGTGGGTGAGTGGGTGAGTGGGTGGGTGGGTGAGAGAGTGGGTGAGAGAGTGGGTGAGTGAGTGGGTGGGTGAGTGGGTGAGTGGGTGGGTGGGTGAGAGAGTGGGTGAGAGAGTGGGTGAGAGAGTGGGTGAGTGGGTGGGAGAGTGAGTGAGTGGGTGGGTGGGTGAGTGAGTGGGTGAGTGGGTGAGAGAGTGAGTGGGTGAGTGGGTGAGAGAGTGAGTGGGTGAGTGGGTGAGAGAGTGAGTGGGTGAGTGGGTGAGAGAGTAAGCGTGGTGAGTGTGGTGAGTGTGGTGAGTGTGGTGAGTGTGGTGAGCGTGGTGAGCGCTGGCACCTGGCGAGAATTGCGATGTCATCCCACATGAGGTGCTGCTCCAGCGTAGCAGTCGGTGAGAGGCAAGTCTTGTCTATGATACGGCACATCCTGCCTATCACCTGGGGAGAGAGAGGGGGTGAGTGGGAAAGTGAGTGGGTGAGTGGATGGGTGAGTGGATGGGTGAGTGGGTGAGTGAGTGGATGGGTGAGTGGGTGGGTGGGTGAGTGGGTGAGTGGGTGACTGAGTGAGTGAGTGGGTGAGTGAGTGAGTGAGTGAGTGGGTGACTGAGTGAGTGAGTGGGTGAGTGGGTGAGTGAGTGAGTGAGCAGTCGGTGAGAGGCAAGTCTTGTCTATGATACGGCACATCCTGCCTATCACCTGGGGAGAGAGGAGGGGTGAGTGGGAAAGTGAGTGGGTGAGTGGATGGGTGAGTGAGTGGGTGAGTGGGTGGGTGAGTGAGTGAGTGGGTGAGTGAGTGGGTGAGTGGGTGAGTGAGTGGGTGAGTGAGTGAGTGAGTGGGTCAGTGGGTGGGTGAGTGAGTGAGTGGGTGGGTGGGTGAGTGAGTGGGAAAGTGGGTGAGTGGGTGAGTGGGTGAGTGAGTGGGTGAGTGGGTGACTGAGTGAGTGAGTGGGTGGGTGGGTGAGTGAGTGAGTGAGCAGTCGGTGAGAGGCAAGTCTTGTCTATGATACGGCACATCCTGCCTATCACCTGGGGAGAGAGAGGGGGTGAGTGGGAAAGTGAGTGGGTGGGTGGGTGGGTGAGTGAATGAGTGGGTGAGTGAGTGGGTGGATGAGTGGGTGGATGAGTGGGTGGATGAGTAAGTGGGTGGGTTGAGTGGGTGGGTGAGTGGGTGGGTGGGTGAGTGAATGAGTGGGTGGGTGAGTGAGTGAGTAGGTGGGTGAGTGACTGAGTGGGTGGGTGAGTGGGTGAGTGGGTGACTGAGTGAGTGAGTGGGTGGGTGAGTGAGTGGGTGGGTTGAGTGGGTGGGTGAGTGGGTGGGTGAGTGGGTGGGTGAGTGGGTGGGTGAGTGGGTGAGTGGATGGGTGAGTGGGTGAGTGAGTGGATGGGTGAGTGGGTGAGTGAGTGGGTGGATGAGTGGGTGGATGAGTAAGTGGGTGGGTTGAGTGGGTGGGTGAGTGGGTGGGTGGGTGAGTGAATGAGTGGGTGGGTGAGTGAGTGAGTAGGTGGGTGAGTGACTGAGTGGGTGGGTGAGTGGGTGAGTGGGTGACTGAGTGAGTGAGTGGGTGAGTGAGTGAGTGAGTGGGTGACTGAGTGAGTGAGTGGGTGAGTGGGTGAGTGAGTGAGTGAGCAGTCGGTGAGAGGCAAGTCTTGTCTATGATACGGCACATCCTGCCTATCACCTGGGGAGACAGGAGGGGTGAGTGGGAAAGTGAGTGGGTGGGTGAGTAAGTGGGTGAGTGGGTGAGTGAGTGGGTGGGTGGGTGGGTGAGTGAGTGGGTGGGTGAGTGAGTGGGTGAGTGGGTGACTGAGTGAGTGAGTGGGTGAGTGGGTGAGTGAGTGAGTGAGCAGTCGGTGAGAGGCAAGTCTTGTCTATGATACGGCACATCCTGCCTATCACCTGGGGAGAGAGGGGGGTTGAGTGGGAAAGTGAGTGGGTGGGTGAGTGGGTGAGTGAGTGAGTGAGTGGGTGAGTGGGTGAGTGAGTGAGTGGGTGAGTGAGTGGGTGGGTGGGTGAGTGAGTGAGTGGGTGAGTGAGTGGGTGGGTGGGTGGGTGAGTGAGTGAGTGAGTGGATGGGTGAGTGGGTGAGTGAGTGGGTGGATGAGTGGGTGGATGAGTAAGTGGGTGGGTTGAGTGGGTGGGTGAGTGGGTGAGTGGGTGGGTGGGTGAGTGAATGAGTGGGTGGGTGAGTGAGTGAGTAGGTGGGTGAGTGACTGAGTGGGTGGGTGAGTGGGTGAGTGGGTGACTGAGTGAGTGAGTGGGTGAGTGAGTGGGTGAGTGGGTGACAGAGTGAGTGAGTGGGTGGGTGGGTGAGTGAGTGAGTGAGCAGTCGGTGAGAGGCAAGTCTTGTCTATGATACGGCACATCCTGCCTATCACCTGGGGAGAGAGAGGGGGTGAGTGGGAAAGTGAGTGGGTGGGTGAGTGGGTGAGTGAGTGAGTGGGTGAGTGGGTGGGTGAGTGAGTGAGTGGGTGGGTGAGTGAGTGGGTGGGTTGAGTGGGTGGGTGAGTGGGTGGGTGAGTGGGTGGGTGAGTGGGTGGGTGAGTGGGTGAGTGGATGGGTGAGTGGGTGAGTGAGTGGATGGGTGAGTGGGTGAGTGAGTGGGTGGATGAGTGGGTGGATGAGTAAGTGGGTGGGTTGAGTGGGTGGGTGAGTGGGTGAGTGGGTGGGTGGGTGAGTGAATGAGTGGGTGGGTGAGTGAGTGAGTGGGTGACTGAGTGAGTGAGTGGGTGAGTGAGTGGGTGAGTGGGTGACTGAGTGAGTGGGTGGGTGGGTGAGTGAATGAGTGGGTGGGTGAGTGAGTGAGTGGGTGACTGAGTGAGTGAGTGGGTGAGTGAGTGGGTGAGTGGGTGACTGAGTGAGTGACTGAGTGGATAGTTGAGTGAGTGGCTGGGCGAGCGAGAGGCACATCCTGCCTATAACTCACCCACCCGCCCACCCGCCCACTCACCCTCCTCACCACGGTTCCTCACCGCCCGCCGGGTCCTCACCTTGCTTGACACCAGCTTGACGTTGCCGGAGGCGAGCGCCACCGCTGTATCGGCCATCACCTCGGCCTTGACGGAACCCAGACCGCCCGTGGCGCTGGTTTTGATGAAGCTGTCCAGCACCACGTCCAGCAGGTCGGTGATCTGGGGGGCGGGGAGCGGAGGAGGGTGGAGCGTGCGGTGAGGACTCACTCACCCACACACTCACTCACCCACTCACACACACACTCACACACACACTCACACGCACACTCACTCACCCACACACACACTCACCCACACTCACTCACCCACACACTCACTCACGGACTCACACGCTCACCCACACTCACACACTCACACGCACGCTCACTCACACACTCACCCACACACACAACCACACACTCACACACACCCACCCACTCACACACTCACACATTCACAAACCCACCCACACACCCACACACTCACACACTCTCACTCACCGACACACTCACACACTCACACACTCTCACTCACACACTCACACACACACACCCACACACTCAACCACACACTCACACACACCCACCCACTCACACACTCACACATTCACAAACCCACCCACACACCCACACACTCTCACTCACCGACACACTCACACACACCCACCCACCGACACACACACTCTCACTCACCGACACACTCACACACTCACTCACCCACCCACCCACTCACCCACTCACCCACCCACCCACTCACTCACCCACCTGCTCACCCACTCACTCACTCACTCTCTCACCCACTCACCCACCAACTCACCCACTCACCCACCCATCCACCCACTCACCCACTCTCCCACCCACTCACTCACTCACTCACCCACTCACTCTGTCACCCACTCACCCACCCACCCACCCGCTCACCCACTCACCCACCCACCAACCCACTCACTCTCTCACCACGCTCACTCTCCCACCCACTCACTCACTCACCCACTCACTCACCCACCCACTCACCCACTCTCTATCTCACTCACTCACTCACCCACACACCCACCCACTCACCCACCCACTCACCCACCCACTCACCCACTCACCCACCCACTCACCCACCCACTCACCCACCCACTCACCCACCACCCCCGGTGTCAGGCTAGGTGCACCCACCTGCCCGAGACTGCCCCAGATCTTGGCCTGTATGGAAGGATACATCTGCTTCTCGTTGATGGTCATGGTGATGAGCTTGTCCAGGATGGCCGATACTCGCTGACGCTTCGCATCATCCGAGTGCTTGCAGAAGCGGACCAAGTTGGAGAGCCACGGGGTCATGTACTCCAGACACAGGTGCTTCAGTTCGATACCTGGACGGGGTGCGGCAAGAGAGAGAGACGCAGAGACACAGAGGCACAGGGACGAGGATACACACACACACACACACAGATACAGAGACACAGGGACACGGATACACACACACACAGAGATACATAGACACAGGGACACAAACAGAGACACAGACAGAGATACACACACACACAGAGATACAGATACATACACACACACACACAGAGATACAGAGACACAGGGACACAAACAGAGACACAGACAGAGATACACACACACACACACAGATACAGATACAGAGACACAAACACAGAGACACAGAGACATAGACAGAGACACACAGTGATACAGACACAGAGACAAACACAGAGACACACAGACACAGAGACACACAGACACACAGACACAGAGACAGAGACACAGACACACAGAGACACAGGGACACAAACAGAGACACAGACAGAGATACACACACACACACAGAGATACAGATACAGAGACACAAACACAGAGACACAGAGACACAGACACACAGTGACACAGACACACAGTGACACAGACACAGAGACACACAGACACAGAGACACACAGACACAGAGACACACAGACACACAGACAGAGACACAGACACACAGAGACACAGGGACACAAACAGAGACACAGACAGAGATACACACAGATACAGAGACACAGATACAGAGACACAAACACAGAGACACAGACACAGAGACACAGAGACGCAGATACAGAGACATATACACAGACACACAGACACAGAGACACAGATACACACAGAGAGATACACACAGATACAGAGACACAAACACAGAGACACAGACACAGAGACACAGAGATGCAGATACACAAACAAAGATACAGACACACACACACACAGAGAGATACACACAGATAGATACGCACGCAGAGAGATACAGACAGAGAGATACACACAGAGACATAGACACAGATACACACGCACAGATACACAGACAGAGACACACAGACACACACACACAGAGATACAGACGCACACACACACATAGAGAGATACACACAGATAGATACGAACACAGAGAGATACAGACACAGAGAGATACACACAGATAGATACACACAGAGACATAGACACAGATACAGAGACACAAACACAGAGACACAGACACAGAGACACAGAGGCATAGACACACAGTGACACAGACACAGAGACACACACAGAGATACACAGACACAGAGACACACAGATACACAGACACAGAGACACAGAAACACAGGGACACGGATACACACACACACACACAGAGATACAGACACACACATAGAGAGATACACACAGATAGATACGCACACAGAGAGATACAGAGACACAGATACAGAGACACAGGGACACGGACACACACACACACACATAGAGAGATACACACAGAGAGATACAGACACAGAGACACACACACAGAGATACACAGACACAGAGACACACACAGACACACAAATACACAGGGATACACATGCACACACACACACAGAGATACAGACACACACACACACATAGAGAGATACACACAGATAGATACGCACACACAGAGATGCAGACACAGAGAGATACAGACACAGATAGACACACACACACAGATACACAGACACAGAGACACACAGACACACAGACACACAGAGACACAGGGACACAGATATACACACACACAGAGATACAGACACACACATCGAGAGATACACACAGATAGATACGCACACAGAGAGATGCAGACACAGATAGATACAGACACAGAGATACAGACACAGAGATACACACAGAGACATAGACACAGATACAGATACACAGACACAGAGACACAGAGACACACACAGAGACACAAATACAGAGACACAGGGACACAGATACACACACACAGAGATACAGACACACACACACAGAGAGATACACATAGATAGATATGCACACAGAGAGATACAGACACAGAGAGATACACACAGATAGATACAGACACAGAGATACACACAGACATAGACACAGACACAGATACAGAGACAGAGACACAGAGACACAGATAGATACACAGAGAGACATAGACACAGATACAGAGACACAGAGACACAGATACACACACACACAGAGATACAGACACAGATACAGAGACACAAACACAGAGACACAGACACAGAGACACAGACACACAGTGACACAGACACAGAGACACACACAGAGATACACAGACACAGAGACACACAGACACACAGACACAGAGACAGAGACACAGACACACAGATACAGATACAGAGACACAGACACAGACACACACACAGAGATACAGACACACACACACAGAGATACAGACACACACACACATAGAGAGATACACGCAGATAGATACAGACACAGAGACACACACACACAGAGATACACAGACACAGAGACACACAGACACAGAGACACAGGGACGCAGATACACACAGAGAGATACAGACACACAGGGACACAGATACACACACACAGAGATACAGACACACACACAGAGAGATACACACAGATAGATACGCACACAGAGAGATACAGACACAGAGATACACACAGAGACATAGACACAGATACAGAGACACAAACACAGAGACACAGATACAGAGACACAGACACAGAGACACAGATAGATACACACAGAGACAGACACAGATACAGAGACACAGATACAGAGACACAAACACAGAGACAAAGACACAGAGACACAGAGACACAGAGACATAGACACACAGACACACAGACACAGAGACAGAGACACACAGAGAGATACACACACAGAGAGATACACACAGATACAGAGACACAAACACAGAGACACAAACACAGAGACACAGACACAGAGACACAGATACACACACAGAGACACAGATACACACACACAGAGATACAGACACAGATACAGAGACACAAACACAGAGACACAGACACAGAGACACAGAGACATATACACAGACACACAGTGACACAGACACAAAGAGACACACAGACACAGAGACAGACACACAGACACAGAGACAGACACACAGACACAGAGACACAGATACAGATACACACACACAGACACAGACACACAGATACAGAGACACAGAGACACAGATACACACACACAGAGATACAGACACACACACACACACATTGAGAGATACACACAGATAGATACAGACACAGAGAGATGCAGACACAGAGAGATTCAGACAGAGATACACACACACAGAGATACACACAGAGACATAGACACAGATACAGAGACACAAACACAGAGACACAGTCACAGAGACACAGATAGATACACACAGAGACAGACACAGATACAGAGACACAGACACAGAGACGGACACACAGACACAGAGACACAGATACAGATACACACACACACAGATACAGACACAGAGACACAGACAGAGAGATACACACAGAGAGAAACAGACACAGAGACACACACAGAGATACACACAGAGATACACACAGATACAGAGACACAGAGACACACAGACACAGAGACACACAGACACAGAGACACAGAGACACAGATACAGAGACACAGATACAGAGACACACACAGAGATACACACACAGATACACACACAGAGACACACACACAGATACACACACAGAGACACACAGAGATACACACACAGAGACACACACAGAGATACACATACACAGAAACACAGACACAGAGATACACACAGAGACACAGACACATACACAGAGACACACACACAGAGACACACACACAGAGACATACAAAGACAAAGATACACACACAGAGACACACACACACACGCGTGCCACCCACGACTCACTGGACTTGCTGAACCCACCCACCCACTCACCCACCACTCCACCCACCACCACCACCCACCACACCACCACCACACCACCACACCATCACCACCACCACCCACTGGACTTGCTGAACCCATCCACCCACTCACCCACCACTCCACCCACCACACCACACCACCACCACCAGCACCACCACCACCACCACCCCACCACCACCACACCACCACCACCACCACTCCACACCACTCCACCACCACACCACCACCACGCCACAACCACCACCACTCACTGGACTTGCTGAGCCCACTCACCCACTCACCCACCACTCCACACACCACCACCCACCACCACCCACTACACCACCGCCACCACCACACCACCACCACCACACAACCACACCACCACCACCACCACACCACCACCACACAACCACACCACCACCACCACCACACCACCACCACCACACAACCACACCACCACCACACCACCACCACCACACAACCACACCACCACCACCACCACCACCACACCACCACCACCACACCACTCACTGTACTTGCTGAACCCACCCACCACTCCACCCACCACACCACCACCACACAACCACCACACAAACACCACCACCACCACCCACTGGACTTGCTGAACCCCGAGATGCACTCCTCCAGGAACTCGAGCGTGAGGTGAGGCTCGTTGAGGGCCAGCGTCTTGCTGATGGACACGATGAAGAGGGTGTTGTTGGCCGGGATGCACAAGCCAGACGTCTCCAGCAGCTGACCCTCGATCTTCAGGTTGAACGTGCAGGTGAGAGCGCAGAGCAAGTTGTAGGCCGCAGAGCTGCCAACGGGGGGCGAGACGGGCCGAGTGGGTGGGTGGGCGCGGGGGGAGACGCGGGGAGACGCGGGAAGACACTGGGGGAGACGCGGGGAGACGCGGGGAGACGCGGGGAGACGCGGGGAGACACTGGGAGAGACTGGGAGAGACTGGGAGAGACTGGGAGACATTGGGAGAGACTGGGAGACACTGGGAGAGACTGGGAGAGACTGGGAGACACCGGGAGAGACTGGGAGAGACTGGGAGACACTGGGAGAGACAGGGAGACACGGGGGAGACTGGGAGACACTGGGGGAGACTGGGAGACACTGGGAGAGACAGGGAGAGACTGGGAGAGACTGGGAGAGACTGGGAGAGACTGGGAGAGACTGGGAGACATTGGGAGAGACTGGGAGACACTGGGAGAGACTGGGAGAGACTGGGAGACACCGGGAGAGACTGGGAGAGACTGGGAGACACTGGGAGAGACAGGGAGACACGGGGGAGACTGGGAGACACTGGGGGAGACTGGGAGACACTGGGAGAGACAGGGAGAGACTGGGAGACACTGGGAGACACTGGGAGAGACTGGGAGAGACTGGGAGACAGAGAGAGACTGGGAGACACTGGGGGAGACTGGGAGACACTGGGAGAGACAGGGAGAGACTGGGAGACGCTGGGAGAGACTGGGAGACACTGGGAGAGACTGGGAGAGACTGGGAGACACCGGGAGAGACTGGGAGAGACTGGGAGACACTGGGAGAGACAGGGAGACACGGGGGAGACTGGGAGACACTGGGGGAGACTGGGAGACACTGGGAGAGACAGGGAGAGACTGGGAGAGACTGGGAGACACTGGGAGAGACTGGGAGAGACTGGGAGACACTGGGAGAGACACTGGGAGAGACTGGGAGAGACTGGGAGAGACTGAGAGAGACTGGGAGATACTGGGAGAGACTGGGAGAGACTGGGAGACACTGGGAGAGACTGGGAGAGACTGGGAGACACTGGGAGAGACAGGGAGACACGGGGGAGACTGGGAGACGCTGGGAGAGACTGGGAGGGACTGGGAGAGACTGGGAGAGACTGGGAGAGACTGGGAGACACTGGGAGAGACTGGGAGAGACTGGGAGACACTGGGAGAGACACTGGGAGAGACTGGGAGAGACTGGGAGAGACTGAGAGAGACTGGGAGATACTGGGAGAGACTGGGAGAGACTGGGAGACACTGGGAGAGACTGGGAGACACTGGGAGAGACTGGGAGAGACTGGGAGACACTGGGAGACACAGAGAGAGACTGGGAGACACTGAGAGACACGGGTAGACACTCGGAGACACTGGGAGAGACTGGGAGAGATTGGGAGAGACTGGGAGACACTGGGAGACACAGAGAGAGACTGGGAGACACTGGTAGACACTCGGAGACACTGGGAGAGACTGGGAGAGACTGGGAGAGACTGGGAGAGACTGGGAGACACTGGGAGAGACTGGGAGAGACTGGGAGACACATAGAGAGACTGAGAGAGACTGGGAGAGACTGAGAGACACCGGGAGACACTGGGAGAGACTGAGAGAGACTGGGAGACACTGGGAGAGACTGGGAGAGACTGGGAGACACTGGGAGAGACTGGGAGACACTGGGAGACACTGGGAGACGCTGGGAGACACTGGGAGACGCTGGGAGACACTGGGAGAGACTGGGAGACACTGGGAGAGACAGGGAGAGACTGGGAGAGACTGGGAGACACGGGGAGAGACAGGGATAGACTGGGAGAGACTGCGAGAGACTGAGAGACACTGGGAGAGACTGAGAGAGACTGGGAGAGACTGGGAGAGACTGGGAGAGACTGGGAGACACTGGGAGAGACTGGGAGACACTGGGAGAGACTAGGAGAGACTGGGAGACACTGAGAGACTGTGAGACACTGGGAGACACTCGGAGACACTGGGAGAGACTGGGAGACACAGAGAGAGACTGGGAGACACTGAGAGACTGTGAGACACTGGGAGACACTCGGAGACACTGGGAGAGACTGGGAGACACTGGGAGAGACTGGAGGAGCCTCTCTCTGTGTCTGCCTCTCTACGTGTCTCTGCATCTCCGTGTCTCCGCGTGTCTCTGTCTCTCCGTGTGTCTGTGTCTCTTCGTGTATCTCTCTGTCTCTCTCTCCGTGTCTCTCCGTGTCTCTGTGTGTATCTGTCTCTCTCTCCATGTCTCCGTGTCTCTGTGTCTCTCCGTGTCTCTCCGTGTATCTCTGTCTCTCTCTCCGTGTCTCTGTGTCTCTCCGTGTTTCCCTGTGTCTCTCTGTGTCTCTGTGTCTCTCCGTGTGTCTCTCCGTGTCTCTCCGTGTCTCTGCGTGTCTCTGTGTGTCTCACCGGAGGCTGGGGTCGGAGCTGCCCAGGTTCAGGAGAGCTATGTTGAGCAACGTGCCCGGCACGTCCTTGGGACGTATCTCGGTTGTTCGTATGTCTCTGTGTCTCTCTGTGTGTCTCTGTGTCTCTCTGTGTCTCTCTGTGTGTCTCTGTGTCTCTCTGTGTCTCTCTGTGTCTCTGTGTCTCCGTGTGTCTCTCCGCGTGTCTCTCCGTGTGTCTCTCTGTGTCTCTCTGTGTCTCTCTGTGTCTCTCTGTGTGTCTCTGTGTCTCTCTGTGTCTCTCTGTGTCTCTCTGTGTGTCTCTGTGTGTCTCTGTGTCTCTCTGTGTGTCTCTTGTGTGTCTCTGTGTGTCTCTGTGTCTCTCTGTGTGTCTCTTGTGTGTCTCTGTGTCTCTCTGTGTCTCTCTGTGTCTCTGTGTCTCTCTGTGTCTCTCTGTCTCTCCGTGTGTCTCTCCGTGTGTCTCTGTGTGTCTCTCCGTGTCTCTCCGTGTCTCTCCGTGTCTCTCTGTGTCTCTCTCTGTCTCTCTCTGTCTCTCTGTGTGTCTCACCGGAGGCTGGGGTCAGAGCTGCCCAGGTTGAGGAGAGCTATGTTGAGCAACGTGCCCGGCACGTCCTTGGGACGTATCTCGGTTGTTCGTATGTCTCTGTGTCTCTCTCTGTGTCTCTCTCTGTGTCTCTCTGTGTGTCTCTGTGTGTCTCTGTGTGTCTCTGTGTCTCTCTGTGTCTCTCTGTGTGTCTCTGTGTGTCTCTGTGTCTCTCTGTGTCTCTCTGTGTCTCTCTGTGTGTCTCTGTGTCTCTCTGTGTGTCTCTGTGTCTCTCTGTGTCTCTCTGTGTCTCTCCGTGTGTCTCTCTGTGTCTCTGTGTGTCTCTCTGTGTCTCTCTGTGTCTCTCTGTGTCTCTCTGTGTCTCTCTGTGTGTCTCTGTGTCTCTCTGTGTGTCTCTGTGTGTCTCTCCGTGTGTCTCTCTGTGTGTCTCTCTGTGTGTCTCTGTGTGTCTCTGTGTCTCTCCGTGTCTCTCCGTGTCTCTCTGTCTCTCTGTGTCTCTCTGTGTGTCTCACCGGAGGCTGGGGTCGGAGCTGCCCAGGTTGAGGAGAGCTATGTTGAGCAACGTGCCCGGCACGTCCTTGGGACGTATTTCGGTTGTTCGTATGTCTCTGTGTCTCTCTCTGTCTCTCTGTGTCTCTCTGTGTCTCTCTGTGTCTCTCTGTGTCTCTCTGTGTCTCTCTGTGTCTCTCTGTGTGTCTCTGTGTCTCCGTGTGTCTCTCCGTGTGTCTCTCCGTGTCTATCTGTGTGTCTCTGTGTCTCTCTGTGTGTCTCTCTGTGTCTCTCTGTGTCTCTCTGTGTCTCTCTGTGTCTCTCTGTGTGTCTCTCCGTGTGTCTCTCTGTGTCTCTCCGCGTGTCTCTGTGTGTCTCTCCGTGTGTCTCTCCATGTGTCTCTGTGTGTCTCTCCGTGTCTCTCCGTGTGTCTCTCTGTGTCTCTCTGTGTGTCTCTGTGTGTCTCTCCGTGTGTCTCTCTGTGTCTCTCTGTGTCTCTCCGTGTGTCTCTCTGTGTCTCTCTGTGTCTCTCTGTCTCTGTGTGTCTCTGTGTGTCTCTGTATCTCTCCGTGTCTCTCTGTCTCTCTGTGTCTCTGTGTCTCTCTGTCTCTCTCTGTGTCTCTGTGTGTCTCACCGGAGGCTGGGGTCGGAGCTGCCCAGGTTGAGGAGAGCTATGTTGAGCAACATGCCCGGCACGTCCTTGGGACGTATCTTGGTTGTTCGTATGTCTCTGTGTCTCTCTGTGTGTCTCTCTGTGTGTCTCTGTGTGTGTCTCTCTGTGTCTCTCTCTGTCTCTCTCTGTCTCTCTGCGTGTCTCTCTCTGTCTCTCTGTGTCTCTGTGTGTCTCTGTGTCTCTCTGTATCTCTCTCTGTGTCTCTCCGTGTGTCTCTCCGTGTGTCTCTCTCCGTGTCTCTCTGTGTGTCTCACCGGAGGCTGGGGTCGGAGCTGCCCAGGTTGAGGAGAGCTATGTTGAGCAACGTGCCCGGCACGTCCTTGGGACGTATCTTGGTGTGCTGTGGAATGCAATCCGGTTGCGATAACTCCCAGCGGGTCCGGATGTGGATGATGGACTGCACGATGGCCTCGCAGTCCGTGTGGATGAACGTCAGCGGGGTGCCCTGCTCACACGCAGAGACGCGCAGAGACACGCACGCAGAGACACGCACGCAGAGACACGCACGCAGAGACACGCACAGAGACACGCACGCAGAGACACGCACGCAGAGACACGCACGCAGATACACGCATGGAGACACACACGCAGAGACACGCACGGAGAGACACACACGGAGACACACACGCAGAGACACACACACAGTTACACAGAGACACACACACAGTTACACAGAGACACACACACAGTTACACAGAGACACACACAGATACACACAGAGACACGCAGAGAGATGCACGGAGAGAGAGACACGGTTACACAGAGACACACAGAGACACACACACAGTTACACAGAGACACACACGGAGACACACACGGAGAGACACACACAGAGGCACGCAGAGACACGGACGCAGAGACACACACGCAGAGACACGCACGGAGAGACACACACGGAGACACAAACGCAGAGACACACACACAGTTACACAGAGACACACACACAGTTACACAGAGACACACACAGATACACACAGAGACACGCAGAGAGATGCACGGAGAGAGAGACACGGTTACACAGAGACACACAGAGACACACACACAGTTACACAGAGACACGCAGAGAGATGCATGGAGAGATAGACACGGTTACACAGAGACACACACACACACAGAGACACACAGAGACACACACAAAGACACACACAGAGACACGTACAGAGACACACAGTTACACAGAGACACACACAGAGACACAGAGACACACACACAGAGACACGCACAGAGACACACACACAGAGACACACGCACAGTTACACAGAGACACGCACAGAGACACACACAGAGACACGCACAGAGACACACACACACACACACAGTTACACATTGCAGATCTCCACCATCTCTGAGGCATGGCGAGTGGTGAGCGAGCGGTGAGCGAGCGGTGAGCGAGCGGTGAGCGAGCGGTGAGCGAGCGGTGAGCGAGCGGTGAGCGAGCGGTGAGCGAGTGGTGAGCGAGCGGTGAGCGAGCGGTGAGCGAACTCACCTGGTTGGCGATGGTGAGCGTGAACTGGTTCTCGTCCACGAGGCAGATTTCCTCGATCTCGGACGCGTAGTGCACATCGTCCAGCAGAACGTACTGACCCAGCACGCGAGTCTTCTCCGCAGACATCACCTGCACGGCCGTAGGGCCCACCTGGACGGACACGCGGACACGCGGACACTCACTCACTCACCTACTCACTCACTCACTCACCTACTCACTCACTCACTCACCTACTCACTCACCTACTCACTCACTCAGTCACTCACTCACCCACTCACCTACTCACTCACTCACCTACTCACTCACTCACCTACTCACTCACCTACTCACTCACTCAGTCACTCACTCACTCACTCACCTACTCACTCACTCACCTACTCACTCACTCACCTACTCACTCACCTACTCACTCACTCACTCACCTACTCGCTCACTCACCTACTCACTCACCTACTCACTCACCTACTCACTCGCTCACCTACTCACTCACTCACCTACTCACTCACCTACTCACTCACTCACTCACCTACTCGCTCACTCACCTACTCACTCACCTACTCACTCACCTACTCACTCGCTCACCTACTCACTCACTCACCTACTCACTCACTCACTCACCCACCCACTCACTCACCTACTCACTCACCTACTCACTCACTCAACTACTCACTCACTCAGTCACTCACTCAGTCACTCAACTACTCACTCACTCAGTCACTCACCTACTCACTCACTCATCTACTCACTCACCTACTCACTCACTCAGTCACTCACTCAGTCACTCAACTACTCACTCACTCACCTACTCACTCACCTACTCACTCACTCACCTACTCACTCACCTACTCACTCACTCACCCACTCACTCACTCAGTCACTCACTCACCTACTCACTCACCCACCCACCCACCCACTCACCCACCCACTCACCCACCCACCCACCTTGATGGACACCTTCGTGTCTTTGTGCGACAGCTTCAGGGCGCTGTGGAACACTTTGAGGTCACTCACTCACCCACCCACCCACTCACACACTCACCCACCCACTCACTCACCCACCCACTCACCCACCCACTCACCCACCCACTCACTCACTCACTCACCCACCCACCCATCCACTCACTCACCCACTCACTCACTCACCCACTCACCCACTCACTCACCCACTCACTCACCCTCCCACTCACCCACTCACTCACCCTCCCACTCACTCACCCACTCACTCACTCACCTACTCAGTCACTCAGTCACTCACTCACTCACTCAGTCAATCACTCACTCACTCACCCACTCAGTCACTCACTCACCTACTCAGTCACTCAGTCATTCACCCCCTCACTCAGTCACTCACCCACCCACTCACCCACTCACTCACCCACCCACTCACCCACCCACCCACCTTGATGGACACCTTCGTGTCTTTGTGCGACAGCTTCAGGGCGCTGTGGAACACTTTGAGGTCCTCGTCGAGAGCGAGCGTGGCTCCAGGCAGACGCTGCTGTGACGTGTCCACGTAGTCAGCCAGACGTCCCAGGGACTCGACAAACACCAGCCGCTTGCTACCCTTGAGCCCGGTCAACAGGCGCTCGTGGTACTTGGTGTACTCACGGACCTGACACGGGTACACACACACACACGGTACTCACACACACACAGATACACACACACAGATACACACACACAGATACACACAGATACACACACACACACACGGTACACACAAACACCAGCCGCTTGCTACCCTTGAGCCCGGTCAACAGGCGCTCGTGGTACTTGGTGTACTCACGGACCTGACGCGGGTACACACACACACGGTACACACACAGTACACACACAGTACACACACAGATACACACACACACACGGTACACACACACACACACACGGTACACACACACACACAGTACTCACACACACACAGATACACACAGATACACACACACACAGATACACACACACACGGTACACACACACATGGTACACACAAACACCAGCCGCTTGCTACCCTTGAGCCCGGTCAACAGGCGCTCGTGGTACTTGGTGTACTCACGGACCTGACGCGGGTACACACACACACACACACGGTACACACACACACGGTACTCACACACACACATGGTACACACACACACGGTACACACAAACACCAGTCGCTTGCTACCCTTGAGCCCGGTCAACAGGCGCTCGTGGTACTTGGTGTACTCACGGACCTGACGGGGTACATACGGTACACACAGTACACACACAGGGTACACACACACACACACACGGTACACACACAGGGTACACACACACACACGGTACACACACACACACATGGTACACACACACACGGTACTCACACACACACATGGTACACACACACGGTACACACACACACACACGGTACACACACACACACGGTACACACACACACACACGGTACACACACACACATGGTACACACACACGGTACACACACACACATGGTACACACACACACATGGTACACACACACATGGTACACACACACGGTACACACACACACACACGGTACACACACAGTACTCACACACACACACACGGTACACACAAACACCAGCCGCTTGCTACCCTTGAGCCCGGTCAACAGGCGCTCGTGGTACTTGGTGTACTCACGGACCTGACACGGGTACACACACACACGGTACACACACAGTACACACACGGTACACACACAGGGTACACACGGTACACACACACACGGTACACACACAGGGTACACACACACGGTACACACACACACAGATACACACACACACAGATACACACAGATACACACACACACACACGGTACACACACACACGGTACACACACACATGGTACACTCACACACACACGCTACACACACGGTACACACACACATGGTACACACACAGTACACACACACATGGTACACACACAGGGTACTCACACACACACACACACGGTACACACACACACGGTACACACACACATGGTACACTCACACACACACTACACACACACACGGTACACACACACACACACGGTACACACAAACACACACGGTACACACATACACACACACGGTACACACACACACACACGGTACACACACACACACACGGTACACACAAACACACACGGTACACACATACACACACACGGTACACACACACACACACGGTACACACAAACACACACGGTACACACACACACATGGTACACACAAACACCAGCCGCTTGCTACCCTTGAGCCCGGTCAACAGGCGCTCGTGGTACTTGGTGTACTCACGGACCTGACACGGGTACACACACACAGGGTACACATACACACGGTACACTCACACACACACACACACGGTACACACACACACACAGTACACACACACACACGGTACACACACACACACGGTACACACACACACACACGGTACACACACACGGTACACACACACACGGTACACACACACACACGGTACACACACACACGGTACACACACACACTCACACACACACACGGTACACACACACTCACACACACACACGGTACACACACATACACACGGTACACACACACAGTACACACACACACGGTACACACACATACACACGGTACACACACACAGTACACACACACACAGTACACACACGGTACACACACACACACGGTACACACACACACACACGGTACACACACACACGGTACTCACACACGGTACACACACACACACACGGTACACACACACGGTACACACACACACACGGTACACACACACACACGGTACACACACACACGGTACACACACACACACACTCACACACACACACGGTACACACACACTCACACACACACACGGTACACACACACGGTACACACACACAGACACACGGTACACACACACGGTACACACACACACACACGGTGACACACACACACACACGGTACACACACACACGGTACACACACACACGGTACACACACACACGGTACACACACACACACACACGGTACACACACACACACACGGCACACACACACACACGGTACACACACACGGTACACACACACACACACGGTACACACACACACACACACAGTACACACACACACAGACACACGGTACACACACACGGTACACACACACACACAGTACACACACACACGGTACTCACACACGGTACACACACACACAGGGTACACACAGACACACGGTACACACACACGGTACACACACACACACACTACACACACACCCGGTACACACACACACAGACACACGGTACACACACACGGTACACACACACACACACGGTACACACACACACGGTACTCACACACGGTACACACACACACACACGGTACACACAGACACACGGTACACACACACGGTACACACACACACACACGGTACACACACACACACACGGTACACACACACACACACACGGTACACACACACACACACACGGTACACACACACACGGTACACACACACACACACGGTACACACACACGCGGTACACACACACACGGTACACACACACACACACGGTACACACACACACACGCGGTACACACACACACGGTACACACACACACACACGGTACACACACACACACACGGTACACACACACGCGGTACACACACACATGGTACACACACACGGTACACACACATGCGGTACACTCACTCCCTGTCTCTCGCTCTCTCTCTCTGTCCGTCACTCCCTCTCTGTCTCACTCCGTCTCTCACTCTGTCTCTCTGTCTGTCTCTCCCTCTCTCTCACTGTCTGTCTCTCTCTCTGTCTGTCTCTCTCTCTGTCTGTCTCGCTCTCCCTGTCTGTCTCACTCCGTCTGTCTGTTTCTCTCTGTCTGTCTCTCCCTGTCTGTCTCTCTCACTCTCTCTGTCTCACTCTCTCTCTGTCTCTCTCTGTCTCTCCCTCTCTGTCTCTCTCTCTCCCACTGTCTCTCTCACTCACTGTCTCTCTCTCACTGTCTGTCTCTCTCTCTCTCACTGTCTCTCTCTCACTGTCTGTCTCTCTCTCTCTCACTGTCTCTCTCTCACTGTCTGTCTCTCTCTCTCTCACTGTCTCTCTCTCCCTGTCTGTCTCTCTCTCTCTCCCTGTCTGTCTCTCTCTCTCACTCTCTCACTGTCTCTCTCTCTCTCCCTGTCTGTCTGTCTCTCCCTCTCTGTCTCTCTCTCTGTCTCACTCTCTCTGTCTGTCTCTCTCTCTCATTCTCTCACTGTCTCTGTCTCTCCCTCTCCGTCTCACTCCGTCTCTCTCTCTGTCTCTCTCTCTCCCTGTCTCTCTCTCCCTGTCTGTCTCACTCCGTCTCTCTCTCCCCCTCCCCCACCACCGCCGCTCACCCAGGAGTTACAGTTGTAGACGTAGACGCAGACGGCATTCTCGTAGGCGGCGCTGGGGAAAACCACGAACCACTTGGACAGGAAGTCCGTCTGTCTCTCTCTCTGTCTGTCTCTCTCTGTCTCACTGTCTCTCTCTCTCTCTCTCCCTCTCTCACTCCGTCTCTCTCTCTCTCTCACTGTCTCTCTCTCTCTGTCTCTCTCTCCCTGTCTGTCTCTCACTCTCTCTCTCACTCTCTCTCTCACTGTCTCTCTCTCTCTGTCTCTCTCTCACTGTCTGTCTCTCACTCTCTCTCTCACTCTCTCTCTCACTGTCTCTCTCTCACTGTCTCTCTCTCTCTGTCTCTCTCTCACTGTCTGTCTCTCACTCTCTCTCTCACTCTCTCTCTCACTGTCTCTCTCTCACTGTCTCTCTCTCTCTGTCTCTCTCTCACTGTCTGTCTCTCACTCTCTCTCTCACTCTCTCTCTCACTGTCTCTCTCTCACTGTCTCTCTCTCTGTCTCACTCCGTCTCTCTCTCACTGTCTCTGTCTCTCTCTCTCACTCTCTCTCTCTCTCACTGTCTCTCTCTCTCACTCTCTCTCACTCTCTCACCGTCTCTCTCTCACTGTCTCTCTCTCTCTCCCTCTCTCTCACCGTCTCTCTCTCTCCCTCGCCACACCTCCCTCACCACTCACCCAGGAGTTACAGTTGTAGACGTAGACGCAGACGGCATTCTCGTAGGCGGCGCTGGGGAAAACCACGAACCACTTGGACAGGAAGTCCGTCTTGAACCGGTTGCCTGCCCCCGTGTGTGTCAGGTCTAGCACCAGCTCGTACGGCTTCCCGTAGAACGGCTTCAGGGTCAGCAGCACGTGGTAGATGAGCAGGTCGCCGTTGATCTGGCCGGCCTTGAAGCTGCGGGGGCCGATGGGGTGGTGAGAAGGGGTCAGTGGTGGTGGTGGTGGTTGTGGTTGTGGTGGTGGTTGTGGTGGTGGTTGTGGTTGTGGTGGTGGTTGTGGTGGTGGTGGTGGTGGTGGTTATGGTAGTGGCGGCGTTTATCTGGCCGGCCTTGAACCCACGACCTCCTGTAGACCAGGCGAGGTAGTCAACATCTCTCATTGTAATCGAACCCACGACCTCCTGTAGCCCAAGCGAGGTAGTCAACATCTCTCAGGGTAATCGAACCCACGACTTCCTGTAGGCCAGGCGAGGTAGTCAACATCTCTCAGGGTAATCGAACCCCCGGGACCTCCTGTATACCAGGCGAGGTAGTCAACATCTCTCAGGCTAATCGAACCCACGACCTCCTGTATACCAGGCGAGGTAGTCAACATCTCTCAGGGTAATCGAACCCACGGGACCTCCTGTAGACCTGGCGAGGTAGTCAACATCTCTCAGGGTAATCGAAGCCACGACCTCCTGTAGACCAGGCGAGGTAGTCAACATCTCTCAGGGTAATCGAACCCACGGGACCTCCTGTATACCAGGCGAGGTAGTCAACATCTCTCAGGCTAATCGAACTCACGACCTCCTGTAGACCAGGCAAAGTAGTCAACATCTCTAAGGGTAATCGAACCCACGACCTCCTGTAGACCAGGCGAGGTAGTCAACATCTCTCAGGGTAATCGAACCCACGACCTCCTGTAGACCAGGCGAGGTAGTCAACATCTCTCAGGGTAATCGAACCCACGACTTCCTGTAGACCAGGCGAGGTAGTCAACATCTCTCAGGGTAATCGAACCCACGGGACCTCCTGTATACCAGGCGAGGTAGTCAACATCTCTCAGGCTAATCGAACCCACGACTTCCTGCGTACCGGGCGAGGTAGTCAACATCTCACAGGGTCCGGGAATGAACCCACGACCTCCTGCGGACCAGGCGAGGTAGTCAACACCTCACAGGGTCCGGGATGGAACCCACGACCCCCTGTAGACCAGGCGAGGTAGTCAACATCTCACAGGGTCCGGGATGGAACCCACGACCCCCTGTATACCTGGCGAGGTAGTCAACATCTCACAGGGTCCAGGATGGAACCCACGACCTCCTGCGTACCAGGCGAGGTAGTCAACATCTCACAGGGTCCAGGATGGAACCCACGACCTCCTGCGTACCAGGCGAGGTAGTCAACATCTCACAGGGTCCAGGATGGAACCCACGACCTCCTGCGTACCAGGCGAAGTAGTCAACATCTCACAGGGTCCGGGATGGAACCCACGACCTCCTGCGTACCAGGCGAGGTCGTCAACATCTCACAGGGTCCAGGATGGAACCCACGACCTCCTGTATACCACGCGAGGTAGTCAACATCTCACAGGGTCCAGGATGGAACCCACGACCTCCTGCGTACCAGGCGAGGTAATCAACATCTCACAGGGTCCAGGATGGAACCCACGACCTCCTGTATACCAGGCGAGGTAGTCAACATCTCACAGGGTCCAGGATGGAACCCACGACCTCCTGTAGACCTGGCGAGGTAGTCAACATCTCTCAGGCTAATCGAACCCACGACCTCCTGTAGACCAGGCGACGTAGTCAACATCTCTCAGGGTAATCAAACTCACGGGACCTCCTGTAGACCAGGCGAGGTAGTCAACATCTCTCAGGCTAATCGAACCCACGATCTCCTGTAGACCAGGCGAGGTAGTCAACATCTCTCAGGGTAATCGAACCCACGACCTCCTGTATACCAGGCGAGGTAGTCAACATCTCTCAGGGTAATCGAACCCACGACCTCCTGTAGACCAGGCGAGGTAGTCAACATCTCTCAGGGTAATCGAACCCACGACCTCCTGTAGACCAGGCGAGGTAGTCAACATCTCTCAGGGTGATGGAACCCACGACCTCCTGCATACCAGGTGAGGTAGTCAACATCTCACAGGGTCCGGGATGGAACCCACGACCTCCTGCGTACCGGGCGAGGTAGTCAACATCTCCCGAGGCCCGGGATCTAAACCCACGACCTCCTGCGTACCGGGCGAGGTAGTCAACATCTCTCAGGGCCCGGGATCTAAACCCACGACCTCCTGCGTACCGGGCGAGGTAGTCAACATCTCACAGGGTCCGGGATGGAACCCACGACCTCCTGCGTACCGGGCGAGGTAGTCAACATCTCACAGGGTCCGGGATGGAACCCACGACCTCCTGCGTACCGGGCGAGGTAGTCAACATCTCACAGGGTCCGGGATCTAAACCCACGACCTCCTGCGTACCGGGCGAGGTAGTCAACATCTCCCGAGGCCCGGGATCTAAACCCACGACCTCCTGCGTACCGGGCGAGGTAGTCAACATCTCTCAGGGTAATCGAACCCACGGGATTTCCTGTATACCAGGCGAGGTAGTCAACATCTCTCATTGTAATCGAACCCACGACCTCCTGCGTACCAGGCGAGGTAGTCAACATCTCTCAGGGTAATCAAACTCACGGGACCTCCTGTAGACCAGGCGAGGTAGTCAACATCTCCCGAGGCCCGGGATCTAAACCCACGACCTCCTGCGTACCGAGCGAGGTAGTCAACATCTCCCGAGGCCCGGGATGGAACCCACGACCTCCTGCGTACCGGGCGAGGTAGTCAACATCTCACATGGCCCGGGATCTAAACCCACGACCTCCTGCGTACCGGGCGAGGTAGTCAACATCTCACAGGGTCCGGGATGGAACCCACGACCTCCTGCGTACCGAGCGAGGTAGTCAACATCTCTCAGGGTAATCAAACTCACGGGACCTCCTGTAGACCAGGCGAGGTAGTCAACATCTCTCAGGGTCCAGGATGGAACCCACGACCTCCTGCGTACCGGGCGAGGTAGTCAACATCTCCCGAGGCCCGGGATCTAAACCCACGACCTCCTGCGTACCGGGCGAGGTAGTCAACATCTCTCAGGGTCCAGGATGGAACCCACGACCTCCTGCATACCGGGCGAGGTAGTCAACATCTCCCGAGGCCCGGGATCTAAACCCACGACCTCCTGCGTACAGGGCGAGGTAGTCAACATCTCACAAGGCCCGGGATCTAAACCCACGACCTCCTGCGTACCGGGCGAGGTAGTCAACATCTCACAGGGTCCGGGATGGAACCCACGACCTCCTGCGTACCAGGCGAGGTAGTCAAAATCTCACAGGGTCCAGGATGGAACCCACGACCTCCTGCAGACCAGGCGAGGTAGTCAACATCTCACAGGGTCCAGGATGGAACCCACGACCTCCTGCGTACCGGGCGAGGTAGTCAACATCTCTCAGGGTAATCGAACCCACGGGACCTCCTGTAGACCAGGTGAGGTAGTCAACATCTCTCAGGGTAATCGAACCCACGGGACCTCCTGTATACCAGGCGGGGTAGTCAACATCTCTCAGGGTAATCGAACCCACGGCCTCCTGTATACCACGCGAGGTAGTCAACATCTCTCAGGTTAATCGAACCCACGATCTCCTGTAGACCAGGCGAGGTAGTCAACATCTCTCAGGGTAATCGAACCCATGACCTCCTGTAGACCAGGCGAGGTAGTCAACATCTCTCAGGGTAATCGAACCCACGACCTCCTGTAGACCAGGCGAGGTAGTCAACATCTCTCAGGGTAATCGAAGCCACGACCTCCTGTAGACCAGGCGAGGTAGTCAACATCTCTCAGGGTAATCGAACCGACGACCTCCTGTAGACCAGGCGAGGCAGTCAACATCTCTCACGATAATCGAACCCACGACCTCCTGTATACCTGGCGAGGTAGTCAACATCTCTCAGGGTAATCGAACCCACGACCTCCTGTATACCAGGCGAGGTAGTCAACATCTCTCAGGGTAATCGAACCCACGACCTCCTGTAGACCAGGCGAGGTAGTCAACATCTCTCAGGGTAATCGAACCCACGGGACCTCCTGTAGACCAGGCGAGGTAGTCAACATCTATCAGGGTAATCGAACCCACGACCTCCTGTAGACCAGGCGAGGTAGTCAACATCTCTCAGGGTAATCGAACCCACGACCTCCTGTAGACCAGGCGAGGTAGTCAACATCTCTTAGTGTAATCGAACCCACGACCTCCTGTATACCAGGCGAGGTAGTCAACATCTCTCAGGGTAATCGAACCCACGACCTCCTGTAGACCAGGCGAGGTAGTCAACATCTCTCAGGGTAATCGAACCGACGACCTCCTGTAGACCAGGCGAGGTAGTCAACATCTCTCAGGGTAATCGAACCCACGACCTCCTGTAGACCAGGCGAGGTAGTCAACATCTCTCAGGGTGATGGAACCCACGACCTCCTGCATACCAGGTGAGGTAGTCAACATCTCACAGGGTCCGGGATGGAACCCACGACCTCCTGCGTACCGGGCGAGGTAGTCAACATCTCCCGAGGCCCGGGATCTAAACCCACGACCTCCTGCGTACCGGGCGAGGTAGTCAACATCTCACAGGGCCCGGGATCTAAACCCACGACCTCCTGCGTACCGGGCGAGGTAGTCAACATCTCACAGGGTCCGGGATGGAACCCACGACCTCCTGCGTACCGGGCGAGGTAGTCAACATCTCACAGGGTCCGGGATGGAACCCACGACCTCCTGCGTACCGGGCGAGGTAGTCAACATCTCACAGGGTCCGGGATCTAAACCCACGACCTCCTGCGTACCGGGCGAGGTAGTCAACATCTCCCGAGGCCCGGGATCTAAACCCACGACCTCCTGCGTACCGGGCGAGGTAGTCAACATCTCTCAGGGTAATCGAACCCACGGGATTTCCTGTATACCAGGCGAGGTAGTCAACATCTCTCATTGTAATCGAACCCACGACCTCCTGCGTACCAGGCGAGGTAGTCAACATCTCTCAGGGTAATCAAACTCACGGGACCTCCTGTAGACCAGGCGAGGTAGTCAACATCTCCCGAGGCCCGGGATCTAAACCCACGACCTCCTGCGTACCGAGCGAGGTAGTCAACATCTCCCGAGGCCCGGGATGGAACCCACGACCTCCTGCGTACCGGGCGAGGTAGTCAACATCTCACATGGCCCGGGATCTAAACCCACGACCTCCTGCGTACCGGGCGAGGTAGTCAACATCTCACAGGGTCCGGGATGGAACCCACGACCTCCTGCGTACCGAGCGAGGTAGTCAACATCTCTCAGGGTAATCAAACTCACGGGACCTCCTGTAGACCAGGCGAGGTAGTCAACATCTCTCAGGGTCCAGGATGGAACCCACGACCTCCTGCGTACCGGGCGAGGTAGTCAACATCTCCCGAGGCCCGGGATCTAAACCCACGACCTCCTGCGTACCGGGCGAGGTAGTCAACATCTCTCAGGGTCCAGGATGGAACCCACGACCTCCTGCGTACCGGGCGAGGTAGTCAACATCTCACAGGGTCCGGGATGGAACCCACGACCTCCTGCGTACCGGGCGAGGTAGTCAACATCTCACAGGGTCCAGGATGGAACCCACGACCTCCTGCAGACCAGGCGAGGTAGTCAACATCTCACAGGGTCCAGGATGGAACCCACGACCTCCTGCGTACCGGGCGAGGTAGTCAACATCTCTCAGGGTAATCGAACCCACGGGACCTCCTGTAGACCAGGTGAGGTAGTCAACATCTCTCAGGGTAATCGAACCCACGGGACCTCCTGTATACCAGGCGGGGTAGTCAACATCTCTCAGGGTAATCGAACCCACGGCCTCCTGTATACCACGCGAGGTAGTCAACATCTCTCAGGTTAATCGAACCCACGATCTCCTGTAGACCAGGCGAGGTAGTCAACATCTCTCAGGGTAATCGAACCCATGACCTCCTGTAGACCAGGCAAGGTAGTCAACATCTCTCAGGGTAATCGAACCCACGACCTCCTGTAGACCAGGCGAGGTAGTCAACATCTCTTAGTGTAATCGAACCCACGACCTCCTGTATACCAGGCGAGGTAGTCAACATCTCTCAGGGTAATCGAACCCACGACCTCCTGTAGACCAGGCGAGGTAGTCAACATCTCTCAGGGTAATCGAACCGACGACCTCCTGTAGACCAGGCGAGGTAGTCAACATCTCTCAGGGTAATCCAACCCACGACCTCCTGTAGACCAGGCGAGGTAGTCAACATCTCTCAGGGTGATGGAACCCACGACCTCCTGCATACCAGGTGAGGTAGTCAACATCTCACAGGGTCCGGGATGGAACCCACGACCTCCTGCGTACCGGGCGAGGTAGTCAACATCTCCTGAGGCCCGGGATCTAAACCCACGACCTCCTGCGTACCGGGCGAGGTAGTCAACATCTCACAGGGCCCGGGATCTAAATCCACGACCTCCTGCGTACCGGGCGAGGTAGTCAACATCTCACAGGGTCCGGGATGGAACCCACGACCTCCTGCGTACCGGGCGAGGTAGTCAACATCTCACAGGGTCCGGGATGGAACCCACGACCTCCTGCGTACCGGGCGAGGTAGTCAACATCTCACAGGGTCCGGGATCTAAACCCACGACCTCCTGCGTACCGGGCGAGGTAGTCAACATCTCCCGAGGCCCGGGATCTAAACCCACGACCTCCTGCGTACCGGGCGAGGTAGTCAACATCTCTCAGGGTAATCGAACCCACGGGATTTCCTGTATACCAGGCGAGGTAGTCAACATCTCTCATTGTAATCGAACCCACGACCTCCTGCGTACCAGGCGAGGTAGTCAACATCTCTCAGGGTAATCAAACTCACGGGACCTCCTGTAGACCAGGCGAGGTAGTCAACATCTCCCGAGGCCCGGGATCTAAACCCACGACCTCCTGCGTACCGAGCGAGGTAGTCAACATCTCCCGAGGCCCGGGATGGAACCCACGACCTCCTGCGTACCGGGCGAGGTAGTCAACATCTCACATGGCCCGGGATCTAAACCCACGACCTCCTGCGTACCGGGCGAGGTAGTCAACATCTCACAGGGTCCGGGATGGAACCCACGACCTCCTGCGTACCGAGCGAGGTAGTCAACATCTCTCAGGGTAATCAAACTCACGGGACCTCCTGTAGACCAGGCGAGGTAGTCAACATCTCTCAGGGTCCAGGATGGAACCCACGACCTCCTGCGTACCGGGCGAGGTAGTCAACATCTCCCGAGGCCCGGGATCTAAACCCACGACCTCCTGCGTACCGGGCGAGGTAGTCAACATCTCTCAGGGTCCAGGATGGAACCCACGACCTCCTGCGTACCGGGCGAGGTAGTCAACATCTCCCGAGGCCCGGGATCTAAACCCACGACCTCCTGCGTACAGGGCGAGGTAGTCAACATCTCCTGAGGCCCGGGATCTAAACCCACGACCTCCTGCGTACCGGGCGAGGTAGTCAACATCTCACAGGGCCCGGGATCTAAATCCACGACCTCCTGCGTACCGGGCGAGGTAGTCAACATCTCACAGGGTCCGGGATGGAACCCACGACCTCCTGCGTACCGGGCGAGGTAGTCAACATCTCACAGGGTCCGGGATGGAACCCACGACCTCCTGCGTACCGGGCGAGGTAGTCAACATCTCACAGGGTCCGGGATCTAAACCCACGACCTCCTGCGTACCGGGCGAGGTAGTCAACATCTCCCGAGGCCCGGGATCTAAACCCACGACCTCCTGCGTACCGCGCGAGGTAGTCAACATCTCTCAGGGTAATCGAACCCACGGGATTTCCTGTATACCAGGCGAGGTAGTCAACATCTCTCATTGTAATCGAACCCACGACCTCCTGCGTACCAGGCGAGGTAGTCAACATCTCTCAGGGTAATCAAACTCACGGGACCTCCTGTAGACCAGGCGAGGTAGTCAACATCTCCCGAGGCCCGGGATCTAAACCCACGACCTCCTGCGTACCGAGCGAGGTAGTCAACATCTCCCGAGGCCCGGGATGGAACCCACGACCTCCTGCGTACCGGGCGAGGTAGTCAACATCTCACATGGCCCGGGATCTAAACCCACGACCTCCTGCGTACCGGGCGAGGTAGTCAACATCTCACAGGGTCCGGGATGGAACCCACGACCTCCTGCGTACCGAGCGAGGTAGTCAACATCTCTCAGGGTAATCAAACTCACGGGACCTCCTGTAGACCAGGCGAGGTAGTCAACATCTCTCAGGGTCCAGGATGGAACCCACGACCTCCTGCGTACCGGGCGAGGTAGTCAACATCTCCCGAGGCCCGGGATCTAAACCCACGACCTCCTGCGTACCGGGCGAGGTAGTCAACATCTCTCAGGGTCCAGGATGGAACCCACGACCTCCTGCGTACCGGGCGAGGTAGTCAACATCTCCCGAGGCCCGGGATCTAAACCCACGACCTCCTGCGTACAGGGCGAGGTAGTCAACATCTCACAAGGCCCGGGATCTAAACCCACGACCTCCTGCGTACCGGGCGAGGTAGTCAACATCTCACAGGGTCCGGGATGGAACCCACGACCTCCTGCGTACCGGGCGAGGTAGTCAACATCTCACAGGGTCCAGGATGGAACCCACGACCTCCTGCAGACCAGGCGAGGTAGTCAACATCTCACAGGGTCCGGGATGGAACCCACGACCTCCTGCGTACCGGGCGAGGTAGTCAACATCTCTCAGGGTAATCGAACCCACGGGACCTCCTGTAGACCAGGCGAGGTAGTCAACATCTCTCAGGGTAATCGAACCCACGGGACCTCCTGTATACCTGGCGAGGTAGTCAACATCTCTCAGGGTAATCGAACCCCCGACCTCCTGCGTACCGGGCGAGGTAGTCAACATCTCTCAGGGTAATCGAACCCCCGACCTCCTGCATACCAGGCGAGGTAGTCAACATCTCCCGGGGCCAGCTCACCGGCGTGCGATGTAGTAGAAGACGGGGTTCCCAGCCTTCGAAACGCCGGCCTGGTAGAAAATGTTGAGCGTCTTGAGGGCCTTAAACTCCTCCTTCTCGTGGACCTGGTGCCTGAACAGCACGCGGGCAAAGGTGACACGGGTAGCCTTTACACGACTTGCAAGGGGAAAGTGCACACTGAACCTACACTCACACCAACAGAGACACACCTACACACACACACCTACACACACACACCTACACACACACACCTACACACACACACACTTACCTACACTCACACCTACACAGACACCCCTACACTCACACCTACACACACACACACCTACACACACACACCTACACTCACACCAACACACACACACCTAAACAGACACACACCTAAACAGACACACACCTACACAGACATACACCTACACACACATACACCTACACACACATACACCTACACACACACACACCTACACAGACACACACCTACACAGACACACACGTACACACACACAACTACACACACATACACCTATACACACATACACCTATACACACATACACCTACACACACACACCTACACACACACACCTACACAGACATACACCTACACACACACACCTACACAGACACACACACCTACACACACACACCCACACACACCTACACACACACCTACACACACCTACACACAGCAACACACCTACACACACACACCTACACAGACACACACCCACACACACACACACAGACACACCTACACAGACACACACCTACACAGACACACACCTACACAGACACACACACCTACACACACACACCTACACACACACCTACACACACACACCTACACAGACATACACCTACACACACACACACACATCTACACACAGCAACACACCTACACACACCTACACACACCTACACATACACACCTACACACACCTACACACACCTACACACACCTAAACACAGACACACACCTAAACACACACCTACACACACACCTACACACACACCTACACGCACACACCTACACGCACACACCTACACACAACTACACACACACCTACACACAACTACACACACACCTACACACACACACCTACACACACACACACCTACACACACACACACACCTCGTCATGAACTCCTCAAACTTGGAGCTGGTGAGGTTCAGGCTCGACCAATGGGTGTCTCACACAAACACCTACACACACCTACACACACCTACACACACACACCTACACACACACCTATACACACACCTACACACACACACCTACACACACACCTACACACACACCTACACACACACACCTACACACACACCTACACACACACACCTACACACACACCTACACACACACACACCTACACACACACACACACCTCGTCATGAACTCCTCAAACTTGGAGCTGGTGAGGTTCAGGCTCGACCAATGGGTGTCTCACACACACACCTACACACACACACCACCTACACACCTACACACACACCTACACACACACCTACACACACACCTACACACACACCTACACACACTTACACACACTTACACACACACACCTACACACACACCTACACACACACACACACACCTACACACACCTACACACACACCTACACACACCTACACACACACACACCTACACACACCTACACACACACCTACACACCTACACACACACACCTACACACACACACCTACACACACACACACCTACACACACCTACACACACACCTACACACACACCTACACACACACACACCTACACACACACCTACACACACACCTACACACACACCTACACACACACATACACACACACCTACACACACACACCTACACACACACACCTACACACACACACCTACACACACACCTACACACACACCTCGTCATGAACTCCTCAAATTTGGAGCTGGTGAGGTTCAGGCTCGACCAATGGGTGTCACACACACACACCTACACACACACACCTACACACACCTACACACACACACCTACACACACACCTACACACACACACCTACACACACACACACCTACACACACACACCTACACACACACACCTACACACACACACACCTACACACACCTACACACACACACCTACACACACACACCTACACACACACCTCGTCATGAACTCCTCAAACTTGGAGCTGGTGAGGTTCAGGCTCGACCAATGTGTGTCTCACACACACCTACACACACCTACACACACACACCTACACACACACCTACACACACACACCTACACACACACACCTACACACACACACACCTACACACACACACCTCGTCATGAACTCCTCAAACTTGGAGCTGGTGAGGTTCAGGCTCGACCAATGGGTGTCTCACACACACACACACCTACACACACACACCTACACACACACACACCTACACACACCTACACACACACCTACATACACCTACACACACCTACCTACACAAAGACAAAGATAAAGATCCCCCATATAGCCTGTAACAGACTGTAGGGGCAAGTGCTGTTAGCGAGCACCTATGAAGGCCGGAACGGTACACGAGGGGGTGGGTGGCCAGCACCACGCCCGACCGCCTTTGTCTCCCTAGTGGCGATGTTTACACACCGCACCAGGTACTCATTTGAGGCTGAGTCGACCTCGGGGAGGCCCGGGACCGGTTCAGATAATCGTCACTGGTGTTCACCGTGAGCGGGAATCGAACCCGGGTCGCCAGGTTCATAGCGCAGCGCGCTAACCGCTACACTACCGCTCCCCACGCACACACACCTACACACACACACCTACACACACCTACACACACACACCTACACACACACCTACACACACACACCTACACACACACACACCTACACACACACACCTACACACACACACCTACACACACACACCTACACACACACACACACCTACACACACACCTACACACACACACCTACACACACACACACACACCTACACACACACACACACCTACACACACACCTCGTCATGAACTCCTCAAACTTGGAGCTGGTGAGGTTCAGGCTCGACCAATGGGTGTCACACACACCTACACACACACACACACACCTACACACACACACCTACACACACACCTACACACCTACACACACACACCTACACACACCTACACACACACACACCTACACACACACCTACACAGACATACACCTACACACACACACATCTGCACACAGCAACACACCTACACACACCTACACACACACACCTACACATACACACCTACACACACCTACACACACACACACCTACACACACCTCGTCATGAACTCCTCAAACTTGGAGCTGGTGAGGTTCAGGCTCGACCAATGGGTGTCACACACACACACCTACACACACACACACACCTACACACACACCTACACACACCTACACACACCTCGTCATGAACTCCTCAAACTTGGAGCTGGTGAGGTTCAGGCTCGACCAATGGGTGTCACACACACACACCTACACACACACACACACCTACACACACACCTACACACACCTACACACACACACCTACACACACACACCTACACACACACACCTACACACACACACCTACACACACACACCTACACACACACACCTACACACACACACCTACACACACACACCTCGTCATGTACTCCTCAAACTTGGAGCTGGTGAGGTTCAGGCTCGACCAATGGGTGTCTCACACACACACCTACACACCTACACACACACACCTACACACACACACACCTACACACACACACACACCTCGTCATGTACTCCTCAAACTTGGAGCTGGTGAGGTTCAGGCTCGACCAATGGGTGTCTCACACACACACCTACACACCTACACACACACACCTACACACACACACACCTACACACACACCTCGTCATGAACTCCTCAAACTTGGAGCTGGTGAGGTTCAGGCTCGACCAATGGGTATCACACACACACACACCTACACACACACACCTACACACACACCTACACACACACCTACACACACACACACCTACACACACACACACACCTACACACACACACACCTACACACACACACACCTCGTCATGAACTCCTCAAACTTGGAGCTGGTGAGGTTCAGGCTCGACCAATGGGTGTCGGCCACCGGTTTGTGCTCCGGAGGCCCCAGGTAGGCCAGCAGCGTCGCCATCTTGTCAAAGGGTCGCCGCCCCACTGCCTTGTGGTCTCTGGGGGGTGGGGGTGAGTGGGTGCGGTGGGCGGGGTTTATGGGTGGGTGGGCGGGGTTTATGGGTGGGTGGGCGGGGTTTATGGGTGGGTGGGCGGGGTTTATGGGTGGGTGGGCGGGGTTTGTGGGTGGGTGGGCGGGGTTTGTGGGTGGGTGGGCGGGGTTTATGGGTGGGTGGGCGGGGTTTATGGGTGGGTGGGCGGGGTTTATGGGTGGGTGGGTGGGGTGGGTGGGTGGGTAGGGTGTTGTGTCTGGTGGTGGAGTGTTGTGTCTGGTGGGTGGGAGGGTAGGTGAGGTGTTGTGTCTGATGGTGGGGTGTTGTGTCAGATGGTGGTGGAGTGTTGTGTCTGGTGGGTGGGTGGGTAGGTGGGGTGTTGTGTCTGATGGTGGGGTGTTGTGTCAGATGGTGGTGGAGTGTTGTGTCTGGTGGGTGGGTGGGTAGGTGGGGTGTTGTGTCTGATGGTGGGGTGTTGTGTCTGGTGGTGGAGTGTTGTGTCTGGTGGGTGGGAGGGTAGGTGAGGTTTTGTGTCTGATGGTGGGGTGTTGTGTCTGATGGTGGGGTGTTGTGTCTGGTGGTGGGGTGTTGTGGCCGGTGATGGGGTGTTGTGTCTGATGGTGGGGTGTTGTGTCTGGTGATGGGGGTGTTGTGTCTGATGGAGTGTTGTGTCTGGTGGGTGGGTGGGAGGGTAGGTAGGGTGTTGTGTCTGGTGGTGGTGAGGTGTTGTGTCTGGTGGTGGTGGAGTGTTGTGTCTGGTGGGTGGGTAGGTGGGGTGTTGTGTCTGATGGTGGGGTGTTGTGGCCGGTGATGGGGTGTTGTGTCTGATGGTGAGGTGTTGTGTCT
>NW_027423269.1:115000-125598 GCF_048934315.1 Petromyzon marinus
GCCCCGGGGGGCCAGGCGTCTATGACGTCTCCTGGCCAAACCCCAATTGGCGGAGCCAGGAGATTGAATACCTACCCTCGGGGCTACTCCAGAAACAACGAAAAGCCACTTCGTGTGGCCACGTGGAATGTTCGAACGCTCACTGCGGAGGAGAGGCTGCCACTCCTCTGTCGGGAGCTGGACCGGTACCGCCTGGATCTGTGTGGCATTCAGGAGGTCCGGTGAACCGGTTCTGGCTCCTGCCACCATGAGGGTGGATAGTCCTCTACTCGGGGCAGCAGACTGCCAAACAACAGGGTGTGGCTCTTCTTCAGAACAAAAGAATGAAGGGGGCGTGGGAGCGTGGCGGTGAGGTGTGGGAAGCTGTAAGCCCCAGGCTACTTTGGGCTCGCCTTCCCATCAACCGGAGGCGAGGAGTGGTGGTCGTGGTTACTTATGCCCCCACCGAAGATGAACATCCGTGGAGGGATGCAGGCAAAGCCGATGAGTCAGATGCCTTCTATGACCTGTCACAGGTGCTGGCTAAAGTGGCACCTGGGGATAGAGTCATCATGTTGGGTGACTTCAATGCCCGAGTTGGTCATGATGCTGGCACCTGGTCTGGAGTGATTGGAGGGCATGGGCCAGATCAGCTCAATAACAACGGTAGGAGGCTGCTAGATTTTTGTGCAGCCCATGGGCTTGTAATTACCAACACGCTGTTCTGGCATCGGCGAATCCGCACAACATCATGGATGCATGCCGGGTCCAAGCAAGAACATCTGCTGGACTACATAGTGACGGACCAGCGGATGCGAGCCCATATCCTTGACACCAGGACCTACCGTGGAGCTGATCTGCCCTCTGACCATCGACTAGTCATCTGTAAGATGCGCCTGCCATTCTTCCACTCCGGCGGTGGGTGTACACCCAGGACCCCATTCCAACCTAAAGTGGCCTGGTCTGAGTTATCTGATGAAAGTTGCAAGCGAGAATTTCATCATCGCTTGCGGCTGGGGTTGGCATCGTCTCCCACTCCTCCTGATGTCGAGGGTAAATGGGCGAGGTTTAGGACTGTGACTCATGCAGCTGCAATGGCTGCTTTGGGTACGCGGTCCAGACCTCCCCAGAGACCCTGGCTGACAGAGGAGGTGTTCAGGATGGTTGAGAAAAAGCGACAGGCCTACTGTCATCGGCTACAGAATCCCACGTCAGAGAATGAGGAGGCTTACCGCAGCCTTCGCTCGGAGGTTCGGAGAGCCGTGAGGCGCTGCAAGGATGGGTGGTGGTGGCGGGTTGCTGAGGAGATTGAATCTGCCTCAGTGGCCCGCGATCACAAATCTCTATTTAACTCCATCAAAAAAGTAACCTGCAGCGCCACACCTATCACCATCATTAGGGGAAAAAACGGTGATCCAATCTCCGACCCCCAGAAACAGGTTTGCAGATTTGCTGAGCATTTCAGTGACGTCCTGGGGGAGGGAAAATCCCTCAGCCAGGAAAACATCGTGGCACAAAGTGAGGATGACCCTGCTGAGGCTGCGGTGCCTCAAATATTGGAAGAAGTCACCCCCTGTGAGTGGCTGGCTGAAGTGCCATCTGCTGAGGAAGTACTGAAGGCGATCCGGAATCTGAGACCAGGTAAGGCAGCGGGCAGAGATGATCTCCCAAGGGAAATGCTGAGGGAGGGTGGCGCTTGTGCACAGACTGCCCTATATGACATCATAACAACAGTCTGGACCACTGGACGGGTTCTGCAGGATTGGAAGGATGCCCTGGTGGTCCCCCTCTTTAAGAAGGGGGACCGCACAGACTGTAACAACTACAGGGGCATCTCACTCCTCAGTGTGCCGGGAAAGGTCCTGGCAAGGATTATTCAACATCGCCTTGTCAGGCACGCTGAGGAGAGGCTTGCGGAGCCCCAATGCGGTTTCAGGAAAGGGCGGTCCTGCACAGATGCCATATTTTCTGTCCGTCTGCTACAGCAGAGGTGTAGGGAATTCCAACAAGACCTACATCTCTGCTTTATTGACCTGGTCAAGGCATATGATACCATCAGTAGGCCTGGGCTCTGGGTTGTTCTTCGTGCTTTTGGAGTACCTGACAATGTGCTCACGATCATTAAGGACCTTCATGATGGTGAGCGGGCCCGGGTAAAACTACGTAGCGGGGAGTCAGAGCCATTCCCTGTACACCTTGGGGGTGCGACAGGGATGTCCTCTGGCTCCCACATTATTTAACATCTATTTTGACCACGTAGTTCGTGAAGCCTTCAATAGCTGTACCGGGGGAATCTCCATTTGCTGCAGATATAATGGGAGGCTGATCGATGCCCGGGAGCGGTCAAGGGATGGCTCCCTATTGCTCAACCACGTTATGTATGCTGATGACTTGGTAATAGCTGCTCACTCAGAGGAGGAGTTGGAGACGCTGCTGCTGAGACTGGAGCGTGCCACTAAGAGGTGTGTGTGTACGTGCGTGCGCGTATGTGCGTGTGTGTACGTGTGTGTGTATACGTGCGTGTGCGTACGTGTGTGTGTACGTGCGTGTGCGTGCATGCGTAAGTGTACACGTGTGTGTGCGTATGCGTGTGTGTGCGTGTGTGTACCTGCGTGTGTGTGTGTGTACGTGCGTGTGTGTGCGTGTGTACATGCGTGTGTGTGCGTGTGTGTGTACATGCGTGTGTGTGCGTATGCGTGTGTGTGTGTGTGTGTACCTGCGTGTGTGTGTACGTGCGTGTGTGTGCGTGTGTACATGCGTGTGTGTGCGTGTGTGTGTACATGCGTGTGTGTGCGTATGCGTGTGTGTGCGTGTGTGTGCGTGTGTGTACCTGCGTGTGTGTGTTTGTACGTGCGTGTGTGTGTGTACATGCGTGTGCGTGTGTACGTGCGTGTGTGTGTGTGCGTGTGTGCGCGTGTGTGTGTGCGTGTGTGCGTGTGTGTACGTACGTGCGTGTGTGTACCTGCGTGTGTGTGTGTGTGTACATGCGTGTGTGTGTGTACATGCGTGTGTGTGTGTACATGCGTGTGTGTACGTGCGTGTGATGGTGTACATGCGTGTGTGTGCGTGTGTGTGCGTGTGTGTGTGTGTACATGCGTGTGATGGTGTACGTGCGTGTGTGTACATGCGTGTGTGCGTGTGTGTACCTGCGTGCGTGCTCAAAGTTGCTCTCCACGAAGTTGTTGAAAGGGGTCATGTGTTCCTCCTTGGTGAAGAGCACGTGGTTCGCTATGCTCTGCAGGATCTGACGCGCACACACGCACAGGCAAAGGTGCCCCAGGTAGCCTCTAACAGGGCTGTAGGGGCAAGTGCTGTTAGCTAGCACACACGCACACACACACAGGCAAAGGTGCCCCGTGTAGCCTCAACGGGAGCTGTAGGGGCAAGTGCTGATAGCTAGCACACACAGACACACACAGGCAAAGGTACCCCGTGTAGCCTCTAACAGGGCTGTAGGGGCAAGTGCTGTTAGCTAGCACACACACGCACACACACACAGACACACACAAAGGTAGCCCCGTGTAGTGGTGGTTGTAGTCGTGATAGTTGTGGTGGTGGTGGTGATTGTTGTGTTGATGATGATGGTGGTGGTTGTGGTGATGGCGGTGATGGCGGTGATGACGGTGGTAGCGATGGCGGTGATGACCGTGGTAGCGATGGCGATGATGGTGGTGGTGGTGGTGGTGACGGCGGTGATAGTGGCGGTGATGACCGTGGTAGCGATGGCGATGATGGTGGTGGTGGTGGTGGTGACGGCGGTGATAGTGGCGGTGATGACCGTGGTAGCGATGGCGATGATGGTGGTGGTGGTGATGGCGGTGATGACAGTGGTAGTGGCGGTGATGACCGTGGTAGCGATGGCGATGCTGGTGATGGTGGCGGTGGTGGTGGTGATGATGACAGTGGTAGCGATGGCGATGGTGGTGCTGGTGGTGGTAGTGACGGTGGTAGTGATGGCGATGGTGGTGGTGGTGGTGGTGATGACGGTGGTGGTGGTGGTGGTGACGACGGTGATGACGGTGATAGCGACGGCGATGATGGTGGTGGTGGTGATGGTAGCGGCGGTGATGACGGTGGTAGCAATGGCGATGGTGGTGGTGGTGGTAGCGGCTGTGATGACGGTGGTGGTGGTGACGGCGGTGATGATGGTGGTGGTGGTGATGACGGTGGTGGTGGTGATGACGGTGGTGGTGGTGGTGGTGGTGACGGCGGTGATGACAGTGGTAGTGGCGGTGATGACGGTGGTAGCGATGGCGATGATGGTGCTGGTGGTGGCGGTGATGACGTTGATAGCGATGATGGTGGTTGTGTTGTTGTCGGTTGCGGCGGTGGTTGCGATGGGTTGCGTGGGTTGCGTGGGTTGCGATGGGTTGCGATGGTTTGCGATGGGTTGCGATGGGTTGCGATGGGTTGCGATGGGTTGTGCCGGTGTCCACCTTGGACATGAGTTTGAGTCCACGCTCGGCCCGGGGCGACGGCTTCTTGTCGAGGATCCCGGCCTCGTAGGGGCTCACAATGGCCGGGTTGATGAAGCGCAGGAACATGGCACTGCCCACGGCACCGATGCTGTTCTGTGGGAAACGCTGGGACACCACCTGCACCACCACCAACGCCACCAACGCCACCACCGCCACAACCACAACCAACAACACCGCCACCAACACCACCACCAATACCGCCACCACCACAACCAACAATACCAACACCACCAACAATACCGCCACCACCACCACCAACAACACCGCCACCACCAACACCAACAACACCGCCACCACCAACACCAACAACACCGCCACCACCACAACCAACAACACCGCCACCACCACAACCAACAACACCGCCACCACCACCACCACCACCACAACCAACAACACCGCCACCACCACAACCGCCACCACCGCCACCACCGCCACAACCAACAACACCGCCACCACCACAACCAACAACACCGCCATAACCAACAACACCGCCACCACCACCACCAACAACACCGCCACCACCAACACCACCAACACCACCAACAATACCGCCACCGTAAGCACAGCCAAACCACCGCCGCCATCATCATCACCAGCAGAGGCACCACCGACACACGCACACACACACAGACACACACACACACAGACACACACACACACAGACACACAGCACACACGCACACACGTACACACGCACAGACACACACACAGACACAGACACACACACACGCAGACACACACACACAGACACACACGTACACACAGACACACGTACACAGACACACACACACGCAGACACACACACACACACACGCACACACAGACACACAGACACACACACAGACACACACACGTACACACAGACACACACACAGACACACACAGACACACACACAGACACACACACGTACACACAGACACACACAGACACACACACAGACACACACACAGACACACACACAGACACACAGACACACACACAGACACACACAGACACGTATACACACACTCGTTAGAACCGCGTCACCATGAGCAACGCTGCGGTGGTGGATGTTGTGGTTGTTGTGGTTGTGGTGTTTGTGGTGGTGGTGGTTGTGGTGGTGGTTGTGGTGGATGTTGTGGTTATGGTTGTTGTGGTTGTGGTGGTGGTTGTGGTGGTGGTTGTGATTGTTGTGGTTGTTGTGGTTGTGGTGGTGGTTGTGGTGGTGGTTGTGATTGTTGTGGTTGTTGTGGTTGTGGTGTTTGTGTGGTGGTGGTTGTGGTGGTGGTTGTGGTGGATGTTGTGGTTGTTGTGGTTGTGGTGGATGTTGTGGTTGTGGTTGTTGTGGTGGTGGTTGTGGTGGATGTTGTGGTTGTTGTGGTTGTGGTGTTTGTGTTGGTAGTGGTTGTGGTGGTGGTTGTGGTGGATGTTGTGGTTGTTGTGGTTGTGGTGATTGTGTGGTGGTGGTGGTGGTGGTTGTGGCGGTGGTGGTTGTGGTGGTGGTGGTTGTGGTGGTGGTTGTGGTGGTTGTGGTGGTTATTGTTGTGGTGGTGGTTTTGGGTAATCCGAATTGTAAAAATGTTGCCATGGGTTTAACTAAACAACTACACCAACAGACAAAGCTCCCCCAGGTAGCCTCTAGCAGGGCTGTAGGGGCAAGTGCTGCTAGTAGCGAGTAGCAGCAGCAGCGTCTATGAAGGCTACCGGCACTGTGGCTACACACAGAGGGGGTGGCCACCAGCACCACCACGCCGGGCCGCCTTTGTCTCTCCCCCAGTGCTAGCGATGTTCACTACACCACCACCACCACTACACCACCACTACATCACCACCACTACACCACCACCACTACACCACCACCACTACACCACCAGCACTACATCACCACCACCACTACACCACCACCACTACTACACCACCACCAACACTACACCACCACTACACCACCACTACCACTACACCACCACTACCACTACCACCACCACTACACCACCACTACCACTACACACACCACTACACCACCACCACTATTACACCACCACCACTACACCACCACCACTACTACACCACCACCACTACACCACCACTACACCACCACTACCACCATTACACCACCACTACACCACCACTACTACACCACTACCACTACACCACCACTACACCACTACCACTACACACACCACTACACACAACACTACACCACCACCACTACTACACCACCACCACTACACCACCACCACCACTACACCACCACTACACCACCACCACTACACCACCACCACTACACCACCACCACTACACCACCACCACTACACCACCACTACACCACCACTAGTACACCACCACTACACCACCACCACAACACTACCACTACACCACCACCACTACATCACCACTACACCACCACCACTACTACGCCACCACCACTACTACACCACCACACCATCACTACACCACCACCACCACTACCACTACACCACCACTACACACACCACTACACACACCACTACACACACCACTACACCACCACCACTACTACACCACCACCACTACACCACCACCACTACACCACCACCACTACTACACCACCACTACTACACCACCACCACCACTACACCACCACTACCACCACTACACCACTACACACACCACTACACCACCACCACTACACCACCACTACACACAACACTACACCACCACTACTACACCACCACCGCTACACCACCACCACACCATCACTACACCACCACCACTACACCACCACCACTACCACCACCACACTACTACACCACCACCACTACACCACCACACCACCACCACTACACCACCACTACTACACCACCACAACACTACCACCACTACTACACCACCACTACACCACCACCACTACTACACTACCACTACATCACCACCACTACACCACCACTACACTACCACCACTATTACACCACCACTAAACCACCACCACTACTACACCACCACCACTACACCACCACAACACTTAGAGAGACCCTGAAGCAGTGGAGAGGCGTGGGTGGTGGGAGGAGAGGGGGGAGGGAGGGGAGGAGAGGGGGGGAGGGAGGGGAGGAGAGGGGGGAGGGAGGGGAGGGAGGGGAGGGAGGGGAGGGAGGGGGTAGGGAGGGAGGGGAGGGAGGGAGGGAGGGAGGGGGGTGATGATGGCGATGTCAGTGGTGGTGGTGGTGGAAGAGAAGAAGCGATGGGAGGAGGAGCAGGATGGTGAGGAATCAGCAGGCCTTCATGCAGCAGGCCCATCGATGGGAGCTACAGCATCACAGCTCACACCACCACCACCACAACAACCACCACAACAACAACCACAACAACAACCACAACAACAACAACAACCAACAACGTCGCATATCCAATGTCGCGTATCCTGACCCCAAACCCCACGTTTCGGATTGGCCGGTGGGTCGGATACGCGACGTTTCGGATTGGCCGGTGGGTCAGACAAGCGACATTTCTGATTGGCCGGTTGGGTCGGACAAGCGACGTTTCTGATTGGCCGGTGGGTCGGACAAGCGACGTTTCTGATTGGCCGGTGGGTCGGACAAGCGACGTTTCTGATTGGCCGGTTGGGTCGGACAAGCGACGTTTCTGATTGGCCGGTGGGTCGGACAAGCGACGTTTCTGATTGGCCGATGGGTCGGACAAGCGACGTTGTACTGCACTGCGAGAGTGGCAGAGGGAGCGGAGGTGTGGGGGAGAGCAGAGGCTGATTTACTTGTGTTAGGGAGAGAGAGAGAGATGGTGAGAGAGAGAGAGATGGTGAGAGAGATGGTGAGAGAGATGGTGAGAGAGATGGTGAGAGAGAGAGATGGTGAGAGGAGATGGTGAGAGAGAGAGATGGTGAGAGAGATGGTGAGAGAGAGACACAGAGAGAGAGACACAGAGAGAGAGATGGTGAGAGAGAGAGATGGTGAGAGAGAGAGATAGTGAGAGAGAGAGAGATGGTGAGAGAGATGGTGAGAGAGAGAGAGATAGATGGTGAGAGAGAGATGGTGAGAGAGAGAGATGGTGAGAGAGAGAGATGGTGAGAGAGAGAGATGGTGAGAGAGAGAGATGGTGAGAGAGAGAGATGGTGAGAGAGAGAGATGGTGAGAGAGATGGTGAGAGAGAGAGATGGTGAGAGAGATGGTGAGAGAGAGAGATGTGAGAGAGATGGTGAGAGAGAGAGATGGTGAGAGAGAGAGATGGTGAGAGAGATGGTGAGAGAGAGAGATGGTGAGAGAGAGAGATGGTGAGAGAGAGAGATGGTGAGAGAGAGAGAGATGGTGAGAGAGAGAGAGAGATGGTGAGAGAGAGAGAGATGGTGAGAGAGATGGTGAGAGAGAGATGGTGAGAGAGAGAGATGGTGAGAGAGAGAGATGGTGAGAGAGAGAGATGGTGAGAGAGAGATGGTGAGAGAGAGAGATGGTGAGAGAGAGAGAGATGGTGAGAGAGAGAGATGGTGAGAGAGAGAGAGATGGTGAGAGAGATGATGAGAGAGATGGTGAGAGAGAGAGATGGTGAGAGAGAGATGGTGAGAGAGAGATGGTGAGAGAGAGAGAGAGATGGTGAGAGAGAGAGATGGTGAGAGAGATGGTGAGAGAGAGAGAGATGGTGAGAGAGATGGTGAGAGAGAGAGAGACGGTGAGAGAGAGAGATGGTGAGAGAGAGAGATGGTGAGAGAGATGGTGAGAGAGAGAGAGATGGTGAGAGAGAGAGATGGTGAGAGAGAGAGAGATGGTGAGAGAGATGGTGAGAGAGAGCTGGTGAGAGAGAGTTGGCAAGCGAGAGATGAGAGGGGAGAGAGAGATGGTGAGAGAGAGATGGTGAGAGAGAGATGGTGGAGAGAGAGATGGTGAGAGAGAGTTGGCAAGCGAGAGATGAGAGGGGAGAGAGAGATGGTGAGAGAGATGGTGAGAGAGAAAGAGAGAGAGATGGTGAGAGATGGAGGGAGAGAGAAGAGAGAGGGGGAGGATGGAGAGAGAGATGGTGAGAGAGAGAGATGATGAGAGAGAGATGAGAGAGATGTATCTCCAGTTTGAGAGTAGTGAGAGAGAGTAAGCAGAGAGACGCGAATCGAACGCCCGACTGAGGGTGGTCGGCCTGGCACAGCAGCACCTAGCCTGGCACGGCAGCACCTAGCCTGGCACGGCAGCACCTAGCCTGGCACGGCAGCCACCTAGCCTGGCACGGCAGCACCCTAGCCTGGCACGGCAGACACCTAGCCTGGCACGGCAGCACACCTAGCCTGGCACGGCAGCAGCACCTAGCCTGGCACGGCAGCACACCTAGCCTGGCACGGCAGCACACCTAGCCTGGCACGGCAGCACACCTAGCCTGGCACGGCAGCAGCACCTAGCCTGGCACGGCAGCACCTAGCCTGGCACGGCAGCAGCACCTAGCCTGGCACAGCAGCAGCACCTAGCCTGGCACGGCAGCACCTAGCCTGGCACGGCAGCAGCACCTAGCCTGGCACGGCAGCAGCACCTAGCCTGGCACGGCAGCAGCTAGCCTGGCACGGCAGCAGCACCTAGCCTGGCACGGCAGCACCTAGCCTGGCACGGCAGCAGCACCTAGCCTGGCACGGCAGCACACCTAGCCTGGCACGGCAGCACCTAGCCTGGCACGGCAGCACACCTAGCCTGGCACGGCAGCACCTAGCCTGGCACGGCAGCAGCACCTAGCCTGGCACGGCAGCAGCACCTAGCCTGGCACGGCAGCAGCTAGCCTGGCACGGCAGCAGCACCTAGCCTGGCACGGCAGCACCTAGCCTGGCACGGCAGCAGCACCTAGCCTGGCACGGCAGCACACCTAGCCTGGCACGGCAGCACCTAGCCTGGCACGGCAGCACACCTAGCCTGGCACGGCAGCACCTAGCCTGGCACGGCAGCACACCTAGCCTGGCACGGCACCAGCTGGGTCTGTCCCAGAGACCTCATGCCAAGTGAGCGCTTCGACGCTTCAAGTGATAGCCGCCACTCGGTGGCCGAGGAATTCGCTATTGTTCGGTTAACCAGGTAGGGTTGTGGGGGGCTGTGGTGGGGGGCTGTGGTGGGGGGCTGTGGGGGTACGGGAGGGAGGAGTGGTGGGTGGGTGGGTGGGTGGTGGGTGAGGTCGAGAGACACTTACGGATTTTCTTAAGCCGTCTCGGG